>NC_141612.1:24224680-24524680 GCF_047967505.1 Dipteris shenzhenensis
TAGTTAAGACTAAACTGAGCAGCCTATGGTTAACTGACTAACCTAACCGTAGTTAGTAACTAACCTGAGGTTAGTTTTAGGTTTTTTTTTTTTTCGGGGGCCTTCCCGATGGCGGCGCCGGGGGGGGTTCACGTGGGGGGGGAGGAAGGGGGGCAGCGCTGTGTGCACCGCCGGGGTGCAGGGCGGGGGTGGAGAGCGGGGGGGTGAGGGACGGAGAGCGGGGCGGGGGGTGGCGTGGGCGGGGCTGTGAGCGGGGGGCGAGGGAGTTGCGAGGGGGGCGGGGGGCGGGGGCAGCGCTGTGTGCGCCGCCGCGGGGGCGGGGGGTGGGTAGCGGGGGGCGGGGCTGTGAGCGGGGCAGGGGGCGAGGGATGGCGCGGGGCGGGGGGCAGCGCGGTGTACGCCGCCGCAGGGGCGGGGGGGCGGGTAGCAGGGGGCGGCGCTGGTGTGCGCCGCCGCGGCCGCGGGCGGGCGGGGGAGGGGTTAGAGAGGGGGTTAGAGAGGGGTAGCGGGCGGCGGGGCGGGGCTGGGGGCACACGGGGGCGGGGGCTGTGAGCAGGGCGGGTGGCGGGCATGGCGCGGGGCGGGGGGGCGAGGGGCGGCGCAGTGTACGTCACCGCGGGGGCGGGGGGCGGGTAGCAGGGGGCGGCGCTGTGTGCGCCGCCGCGGCCATGGGCGGGGCGGGGCGGGGCGGGGGAGGGGTTAGAGAGGGGGTTAGAGAGGGGTGGCGAGCGGCGGGGCAGGGCTGGGGGGCGCATGGGGGCAGCGGCGGGGGGGTTGGGGGGTGCGCGGGGCGACGGCGGCGACGCTGCGGAGCGCCGCCGCGGGAGGGGGGGTGGGGTGGGGTGGGGTGGGAGGGTGGGGTGGGGGGGTTGAGCGGGGTAAGGGGGGAGAGAGAGAGGGGGTGGGGAGAGAATGAGGGGGAGAGAGGAGAGAGTGAGAGAGGGTGGGGGAAAGGGGGAGAGAGGAGAGAGAGAGGGGGGAAAAAGAGGAGAGAGAAGAGGGGGAAACGGGGAAAGAGAGAGGGGGTGGGGGGAGAGGGAAGAGAGGAGAGAGTAAAGAGAGAGAGGGGGATGGGGGAGAGAGGAAAGAGAGAGGGGGGGGAAGAAAAAGAGGAGAGAGAAAGTAAGAGAGAGAGAAAGAATAAGAGAGAGAAAGGGGTAGGGATAGAGAGAGAAAGAAAGAGAGAGTGTGAAAGGGGGGAGGTGGTGGGGGTGGTGGAAAGGGGAGGGGGAGGGGGAAGGGGGAGGGGGAGAGGGAGGGGGAAGGGGGAGGTGGTGGTGGTGGTGGAGGGGGAGGGGGAGGGGGGAGGGGGAGGTGGAGATGGAGGGGGGAGGGGGGAGGGGGGAGGGGGAGGTGGAGAGGGGAGGGGGAGGGGGGAGGGGGAAGGGGGAGGTGGAGGTGGAGGGGGAGGGGAGAGGGGGAGGTGGAGATTTTGGGGGAGGGGGAGAGGTGGAGATGGAGGGGGAGGGGGGAGGGGGAAGGGGGAGGGGGAGGTGGAGGGGGGAGGGGGAGAGGTGGAGATGGAGGGGGAGGGGGAGGGGTGAGGGGGAGGTGGAGATGGAGGGGGGAGGGGGGAGGGGGAGGTGGAGAGGAGAGGGGGAAGGGGGAGGTGGAGGGGGAGGGGGGAGGGGGAGAGGGGGAGGTGGAAGTTTTGGGGGAGGGGGAGAGGTGGAGATGGAGGGGGAGGGGGGAGGGGGAAGGGGGAGTGGAGGTGGAGGGGGAGGGGGAGAGGTGGAGATGGAGGGGGAGGGGGAAGGGGGAGGTGGTGGTGGAGGGGGAGGGGGAGGGGGGAGGTGGAGATGAAGGGGGAGGGGGAGGGGGGAGGTGGTGGTGGAGGGGGAGGGGGAGAGGGAGGGGAAAGGGGGAGGTGGTGGTGGAGGGGGAGGGGGAGGGGGAGGGGAAGGGGGAGGGGGAGGTGGAGATGGAGGGGGGAGGGGGGAGGGGGAGGTGGAGAGGGGAGGGGGAGGGGGGAGGGGGAAGGGGAGGTGGAGATGAAGGGGGAGGGGGAAGGGGGAGGTGGTGGTGGTGGTGGAGGGGGAGGGGTGGGATGTGGGAGATGGAGGGGGGAGGGGGAGAGGGGAGGTGGTGAGGGAGGGGGAGGGGGGGGAGGGGGAGGTGGAGATGAAGGGGGAGGGGGAGGGGGGAGGGGAGATGAAGGGGGAGGGGGCGGTGTAAAAAAGAGCAAAAAAACTAAAAGACGGAAATCGAAAAGCAGGGAGAAGTGGTCACCTGAACGCTCTCCAAGTCTTTCTCGATGTAACGGGATTGTTGCGGAACAATGGATGGTGGGTGGAAGGCTAGGTCATCGCTGCGAGAAGGGCTCGATGTCACTTACATTGCAAGGATAGGAGTAAGGGGGTGGTCGATGGAGAGGGAGGAGTGTCTTGCGTGGGGCTCGGAATGAAGAAAAGAATGGAGGCAAAAAGTGAAAGATGAAGAATGAGGGGGGTGGAGTAGGTTTTTATAGGATTGGATTTTAGGTTTAGGGTTTAGGTTTAGGGTTTAACCCTAAACTCTTCCCGAGCCATAACTCTTTATGGAGAGCTCGGTTTGCTTTTCTGTAAAAAGGTAAAATGATCGAAATTGAAAGCTCTACGCATCTGTGTCCACTACCTAGCCTGATTGTATATCATGTGGCTTCTATTTAAGAAATTAAGTAAATTCTTAAGGTAGTAACCCAAAGTGGATGTTTGGGGTTGATATGTTTGGCTAGAATTGGAAAAAAATTTTACTCTCCTTGCCCTTGAGTGTTATGTTCGTGAAAGTTTGAAGTAGTGACTTGTTTTACACATACCTACGTATGTTTACTCACTACTTGAGACGCTAGTCTCCCCGGCAATGGCGCCAAATGTTAGCTCTTTCCTATTGCTTTCGTAGGAAGAGCTGGGTATTCTATGTTTGCAGGGTTCCGAGGCTTTTTGTCACCTACAGATATATTGGGATTGTCGGTTGTAGTATATGTGTAGCTTAGGACCTCGAGTCGTGTTCCGGTGAGAGTTCCGGTGAGAGACGTAGGCTTAAGTGTGGTAAGCAAACAAAGTGCAAGCATGTGTAAAAGGTACGTAAACCATCTTTGTTGAGGTAATGAAGGCTTTCGCCTTCATTGGGGGTTGTAGGGTTTAGGAGGAGTTTTAAGGGTTAGAAGGAGGTTCCAGGGTTCAAAAAGAGTTCCAGGGTTTAGAAAGAGTTTCAGGGTTTAGAAGGAGGTTCCAGGGTTCAAAAGGAGTCCAGGGTTAGAAGGAGGATGCAAGGTTCAGAGTAGAGTACATGGTGGAGAACTCGTCTCCCTCGTAGATCATGGAGTTTAAGGGTTTAGCAAAGCATAGGAGTGGGAGAGGAAGAAGGTGTAAGAGCATGGGTGAAAGAAGAGAGAGGAGGAAGGAGGAGGAAGGAAGAGGAGGAGGGAGGGGGAGGAGAGAGGAGGAGGAGGAGGAGGGAGGAGGAGGAGGGAGGAGGAGAGGGAGAGGATGGGTTGCAAGGTTGGAGGAGAGGGGAGAAGGGTTGCAAGGTTACGACATGCTTTTGGACGTGCAGTGCAAGGAAGCATGGACACTTGAGACAAATGCTTGGAATACCAAAGTAGACTCAACACAATGCCCCAAAGAGTGTGGGCTTCATTCCATTATGGGGTATTTATACAAGTTGGAGAGCTTCTCTCTCTGCATGTAACACAAAGTCGTATCACAAAGTTGTAACACAAAGTTGTATCACAAAGTTGTAACACATTCTCTCTCTACATGTAGAAGTTGTAACACAAAGTTGTAACACAAAGTTGTTACACAAAGTTGTTACACAAAGTTGTAACACAAAGTTGTGTCACAAAGTCGTAACACATTCTCTCTCTTCATGTAGACAAACTTGTAACACAAAGTTGTTACACAAAGTCGTAACACAAAGTTGTGTCTAGAAGTTGTAACACATAGTTGTAACACAAAGTTGTATCACAAAGTTGTATCACAAAGTTGTAACACCTTCTCTTTCTTTATAAGTTCATGTTGGCACAGAGTCAACACTCAATCATGGAATGAGCAACACCGTATGGACTGAACCAGCTTGGCATTACAGGTTAATGTTCTTGCAAATTGTTGCAGCTTCTCTATGCCCCTAAACATCATTTGAAACCTGATCACTTGCCATTGTGTTTCAAACTGTGTGACATGGCTGTCCAGATCATCTTTTCTGTGACCCTTGAACTCTGGTGGAGGGTTTTGAGGTTGCGGATTTTGGGGTGGCAGAAGCAAATTTTGTGGTCATGGATTTTGAGGTGGCAGTGGGTTCTATGGTTAAGGATTCATTTGAAATCAAAATTGGTGCTACCAATGCATGCCTTTGCAAGAATACCCAGAATGGTGGTGGCACTCCTACCCCATTTTGAGGGGGTGTAACACGACCCTGGGGCTATGATGTGTACTACTATATTACTCATCTTCATCAAATTCTTTTGTTGTGTCTTTGGGTATAGTCTCCAATCCTTCCACTACTCTTGCACAATCTTGTTCCCAATTCTCAAATCATGGGGTTGGATTTTTCCATCCCTTTCTATTTGAAGCGGGTCATATTGGGCCAAAGTAGCAGTTTTAATTAGTGGCACAAAATTTAGATCCCAGTGTAATTGATCTCCAGGTGTAGCCATATCTCTGTCATGTCGAGCGGCCATTTGGACTTGTTCCTTTGCCACTATGGTCACTTGGCTGGACATCTTCTACATGTCCGAGAGCATATAAATCTTGGTTCCAATTGTGCTAAATCTCAAGTCATGATCTGGTATGGGAGGATATAATCCTTGGTCATTCGTATCATTTAACATGCAGATAATTGGCTTGCACTTTATATGCCACCAACTTTGTCAAAAATTTGCTTCATGCAAGCTGGATCTGAAATGGTGTTGTAACCATATTCTTTTGGGTCTTGACAAGACTCCACTACTATTCAAATCTTGAATTCTGAGTACTCACAGTGCAATCATTGGTAACCTCAACAATGGATGCCATCAGCCAATCAGAAAGCGTATCACTATTCATCTATAGGAAGGAGTTTACTCTATTGCACATAGAATCCATTGGTTGCATCATGCTGGCATGAATCTTCTATAAATGCCTATCATTTGTAATGCAAATGTCCATTGTCATAGGCGGCCTTGGTCTTAGAGTTAACACAATAGTCCAGTAGAAGGAGCTAGTGTTTACAGGTTCATTTGAACACCCGAAACTAGTATGCATGTAGTAATAAATGATAAAATTCCTCATAGCTTTCATGGCTAATGCAAACTTAACATAGAGAAAATAGGAAAGAGAATGGTTTGTGTAGTCATTATGATAAAAAGAGAAAACATAGAAGTGGAACCATCAAATATTTTCATGATAGATCTCAGATACAATCTTCTTCAGATAGATCTCTCCACATCATAAGCGAGACACATCCAACCTATTCTTCTCTAAACCATAATACAAACATAGTTTTGAGTGAATACGGGTCCAAGGTATGAAGAGATGCACCCAACATTTGATGTCTCTTTGCTTCTGAATGCTACTAAAACATATTTACATATGTATCCAGGTCTTATATTAAATATGCATGGATATTAGCTATGTATCAATAGCCATCAAATCCATCTAAGAAACTATACATTTCATGTCACAATAACATCTAACAAAGTGTCACAAAATGAGAGGGGAAATGGATTTGTGATTATTGTAGCATTCAACTTATGGTAATCCACACAAATCATGAGTTTACCATTCTTTTTTGGGACAATGACTCGACAATGACAATGGGAGACATCCAGGTTACCTTATTAGTTTGGTAAATGAACCCCACCCATAGTTCCTATCAATCTCCTTTTTGACTAGCTTGGCATAGTTTGGATTCATATAATACTACTATTGTATGACTAGTTTGGCATCCTTATTTTAGTTAATCCATTCCTCATATCCATGTATTCCCATGAAAAAAAATCATGGTAATCCTTCAGTAGAGCCACCAAGTCCTCCCAAAATTCCTCCGTAGCATGAACAATGATTTTCATCAACTTTGATTCATCCTCATTCACGGATTCAATTCATCAAGGTCATCGTTCTTTACTCGAGAGGTCCTCCACATTTGTTCTTCATAAGTGGATTCTACTTTGAGAATTAACTCTTCTCCATAGTTTTGGTACAAGGAGACATTTCCCTCCTCTGGTTATGGGTTTGAATCCATGACTGGTAATTCCACTAGGCTATTTTGTTCTACTGACATTGTAGCCACGACTGATATGAAGCAGACCTTTGGCATGGTTGGGCATACCACTCATACTTCTTGACTTTTTGTGAGACATCCAATTCAAAAATTGGAATCATAGATGGATTGGCATCCAATAATTCATCATCTAATTTAGTCCCCATATTAATTCCTTGTGCCATGATTGGTTATTATGTTTTCCTTAGGGTCATAGTAGGGTCATCTACATCTACAATTTCTTCTATGAATCAGTTAATTTTGAAGGATGCCTATCTGTTGGATATGCCTTTGATCCACCATTCTCACTTGAAATCGTGCGAGTTCCAAACCCAATATTCCTAGCCTTTAAAACAATGTGTATTGCGGCAAGATGTATCTCCCAATCCACCATCATGCAATACGCCATACTCTGCACCTGATATTAGACTTTTAGCATGGGTACTTGATAATCCACATATTCCAATTCAACTCGATACATAACTTATTCTTATGAAAATTGCTTCACTTCTTCCACATAAACTTTGTAATTGACCCCTTAATTAGGCCACAAAAGCTCTCCTACCAGCTTCTTCTTTCCTTTCAAGACCATCTGTAGTAGCTGGTCTATCATAATGTGTATTTGCACCTTTTTCAGGCAACAAAAAATTCTGCCCAAAATTTTGGAATTACCTTAAGCTACTTCGGCCAAATTTGATTACTGTCAGAAGGATCTAGTATCCCTTCCAAACTGGTCCCCATTCTTCCTAGGCTTTGATGTCTCACTGCATCTTCTAAATCTCTTTCAATATTCATGTGTGCAGCTCCTCTTGGATTTTATAATGCAAACCTTCTCCTTCAATGCTGGCAATGCTGAATTACTTACTGGACCTTGGGATCTTGTCACAACAAGGACACCAACCTTTTTCGATTTTTGTATTTTGTCTCCTTCTCATTATAAGATGAATAGTCACATTGTTAGCTCATACAAGTCAGCAACCAAATAGGATTGACATGCAGATACACAGTAGCCCTCCATTCTTTGATCATTACAGCATTCGTCTATGGTGATTTTTTCTCTTGAATGGGTGGTTCCTATTGTGGATAATGTATGGTTTCCAATCCTCTCTTTGTTCGATGCAGCACCACTGTGCACAATCCATCACTGCCCAGTGTCCATTTTCCAAGCAATAATTTCAATTCTTTATCGATGCCACATTTTTGTTCCCACGCATTGCATTGTTGATTCCAATTACACCTTTGGTTCTAGTTATTCCTTTGTTGGTTTCATTATTGCATTGTTGAATTTGAGCTACATTCTGCACTACAGTTGGATCTATAGCCACCTGATTTTCTCCAATTGTATGGGTATGGGGTACTTGCTACACCAGATTCATTCTAGCATTTGAGTTATACCAATAGACTTTTGTTGGATGACTTGTATGACAAATCTCACATCCTAGTTTAGTGGTTGACTTGGTGACTCCCAAGCTTTTCAATTTTCCTTCCAATAGCCTCTCCATTGCACTAATTGTCTTCCTATAGTTCTTTCTTTCCTTCTTCAAGTTTTCAAGTCTTTCTTAGTCAACTTATGCTTCCTTTGTCTTTTCTTCTTTTTGGATGACTTGTCCTCCTCATCTGAATCATTGTTAGATGTATCATTATCAGATTCTTCATCCTCATCAGATTCTTCTTTTGATTCCTTCATATTGGCATTTGATTTAATATTTGAATGATAGCTATCTTTTTTAGATTGTCTCCTCAATGACCCACATCTCTTTCAGCTCCTTTGGCAAGATAATCAATTCATTAACCCCATTTACACCAAGAATTTCTAGTCCACTTTTTTGGCATTGTGAAATCCCCTTCTCAGTCCCTTACAAAAATAATCAATAAGTGTTTTGGTTGTTAGTCTTTCTACCAACCATGCATCGAGATTACATAATTTTTGTGTGTAATCCTCGACAAGCAACTTCTTTTGTCTTAACTCCCTTAAATTTTTTCGAATACCATTAGGTGTTTTTTCTTTACAAAAATGTGCAAGAATGATGTTCTTAGAGTGTTGTAGTCTCAGAAATGAGCAACACCATACATATTAAACCAATTCATTGCCTTACCAATCAATGTACTTGTAAATTGTTGTAGTGCCTCCGCTTCCCGAAACATTGTTTGAAAATCACTCGCTTGCCATCACATTTCAAATTGTGTGACATGACTGTCCAAATTGTCTTTTTTACGACCCTTGAATTTTGCAAGCTTTCACTTCAAACTAGTTGCATTGGGATTCATTGGATAGATAAGTGGAACTGGTGGAGGCAAATTCTATGGTGGTGGTGGATTTTGTGGTAGTGGATTCATTTGAAATTGATATTGGTGCTGTTGCACATGCCTTTGCAATAATTTCAAAAATGTAGTTAGCATTCCTACCTGACAAAATATGAAGAGGGGAGAGGAGAAGAGTGGAGATGAGGAGAGAGGGCATAGCTAGAGAGCACACCACAAATGACTAACTGTACACTAGAATTAGTTGAAAAAATAGAATATATACAAACCCTTTTAGGGTTAGGGTTAGGGGATCTAACCCTTTCCTTTATAGCACTCTATAAGGTTAGTGCTATGCACATATGATCACGTGATGGTGCTATGCACACATGATCACATGATGTTGAGCATGAACTCTCAACACCTTCCCTCAAGATCAACATCATGAAGTAGGCCTTCCCTCAAGATGATGATTCTGGGGAATAGAAGAAGGACTGAGCATTACATTCCATCACACCCCTTTAATGGGAATGTCCTTCCTCTGCATTCGGTGTTTCTCGAATAGCTCTTTACCGAGTGGTTTGGTAAAGATGTCTGCAACATTTTCTTTGCTATCACAATGCTGCAGTGTGATGTCACCAAGTAACACTCTTTCTCTGATGAAGTGCTCTCTGACATCAATGTGCTTTGTTCTGGAGTGATATACTGGATTTTTGGCCAATGCTTGAGCCGATTGATTATCACAGTATATTGTTGTTGGCTTTGACTCATCAAAGTAATCTGTTTCTGACAATAGTCTTCTGAGCCATATAGCCTCACATGCACCTGTAGTGAGTGCTCTATATTCTACTTCAGTCGAAGACAAAGAAACAGTTGGCTGTTTGTTTGACAACCATGATATAGCACCTTGACCAAGGAAAAATGCATATCCCTGTGTCAATCTCCTGGTCTCATGATCTCCAGCATAGTCACTGTCACAGTATCCATGCAACCGTGGATGACTTCCTCTGTATTCTATCCCAAATTGTCTTGTACCTCTGATGTATCTCAAGACTCTTTTGGCTGCATTCCAGTGAGAGTGTTTTGGATTTGCCATAAACTGTGCTAGTGAGCTTACTGCATAACAAATATCTGGCTGTGTGATTGTCAGATATATAAGAGATCCAATGAGTTGCCTGTAGTATCTGTCATTGACTGTAGGCTTTTCTGAATCTTTAGTAAGTTTCAAACTCTGTTCCATGGGAGTGGCTGCAATCTTGCAATCTGCCATATGAAACTTCTTCAGGAGACTGTCAACATACTTGAGCTGACTC
This sequence comes from Dipteris shenzhenensis, assembly GCF_047967505.1. Classification (NCBI taxonomy): domain Eukaryota; kingdom Viridiplantae; phylum Streptophyta; class Polypodiopsida; order Gleicheniales; family Dipteridaceae; genus Dipteris; species Dipteris shenzhenensis. The sequence goes on from NC_141612.1 coordinate 24,234,451, forward strand.
ATGAATGTGCTATCTGAATCTCTCCAGAACTCAATTCCAAGACAATAGTGCATAAGTCCAAGATCTTTCATGTCGAACTCTGTAGATAAGTCTTGTTTTAGCTTTCTGATGAAGCTATCCTGACTTCCTGTCACAATGAGATCATCTACGTACAAAAGTGCAATAGTAATATCTTCCCCTTGAACTTTGTAGTAGAGAGTATGATCTGCATTGGATTTCATGTAGCCCAGATCAGCAAAATACTTGTCAATTCTGCTGTACCAACTTCTGGGTGCTTGCTTTAAGCCGTAGAGACTTTTCTTGAGATGGCAAACCTTGTTCTCTTGTCCTGGTTCAACATAACCGGCTAGTTGTTGCATGCAGACTTCCTCGTCTAGATAACCATTCAGAAATGCATTCTTGACATCGAGCTGATACACATTCCATTTACTGAGTGTCGCTAGTGATATCAAGAACCGTATGGAATCCATCTTTGCTACTGGAGCATAAGTCTCATCATAATCTTGACCATATTGTTGTGCAAATCCTTTTGCAACTAATCTGGTTCACTTTGTATACCCATTTGTTGGCTATGGCCTTTTTTCCTGGTGGAAGGTCGCATAATTCCCAAGTGTTATTTTTATACAAAGCATCCATTTCTTCATTCATAGCAGTTTGCCATTCTGGCTTATCTACTGCGTCTTCGAAGTACACTGGCTCTTCGGTAGCCATGATGGTAGTCATAAGAGCATAGTTGGTGGTTTCCACCTGAATTGCTTTGCCTTTCTGAGCATATGTCAATCTGGCTGGTGGTCTGCTTTCCCTAGTAGATCGTCTGAGCTGCTGTGGCACTGATTGGGGTGTTGCTGGCAATTCTTGCTCTTCTTCATCAACCTGTTCTGTAGGTGACTGTGAAGTCGATGCTTCTATCTCCTGTGTAGGTGAGGTTTTCCATTCTGATTCGTCACATCGAAGATTACATCTCTGGAGATAATGACTTTGCGGTTGATGGGATCATACAATTTGTATGCTTTACTTTCTTCACTGTAGCCAACCATGATGCATTTGCGTGACTTCGCATCCAATTTCCTGTGATGATCATCATGTATGTGGGCATATGCTATGCAACCAAATATGCGGAGATGCCCAATGCATGGCTTGTGTCCAGTGAATGCTTCATAAGGAGTCATACCTTGTATCGGTTCGGTAGGAAGCCGATTAAGCAAGTAGTTAGCTGTAGCTATTACTTCTGCCCAATACTGATTCACAGAAGATGCTTTTCACTAAGCATTGCTCTAGCACTGTCTGCTAAAGTCCCATTCTTTCTTTCAGCTATTGCATTTTGCTGAGGAGTATCTGCACATGTGAATTGTCTTCGAATGCCGTGATTTTTGCAAAAGTTCATGAATGCTGAAGACATGTATTCACCTCCTCTGTCTGATCTCATGACCTTGATTTTTCTGCCTGTTTGGTTTTCTACCATGGCTTTGAATTCTTGAAATCTGGCAAACACTTCAGATTTCTCTTTCAGAAAGTAGACCCAACAATATCTACTGTAGTCGTCGATGAAGGTCAAGTAATAAAGTGAACCATTGATGCTGCGGGTCTGGGCATAACCCCATATGTCTGTATGAATCAAATCAAGAATACCTCGTGCACGAGAGGTACTTCTGACAAAGTTGGTTCGCTTTTGTTTGCTGAAGCAGCATGCTTCACAAACTTTTCCAAGAAATTGTAGCTGCGGAATCCCAATTGCCATATTTTGATTCCTTAGATCTAACAAGTACTTGAAGTTGACATGACCATATCTCTTGTGCCATTTTGCAGATAGTGGCATCTGTTGCATTTGAGCTGACATGGCATGCTTATCTGGTACTGTAGCTAGCATCCTGTATAAGCGTCCTTCCTTGACACCTTTTGCTACTAGCTGACCTCTTTTGGATTTGTCTCTGATAGTGCATTCATCACCGTCGAAGATGACTTTGTAGTTGTGTTCCGTCATTTGACCTATTGACAAAAGGTTCTTGCTGAGCTTCGGAACATAGAGCACATCTTTGACTAATCCTTTTGTACCAGTGAAATTGTTCATAGGGATAACACCTGTCCCTTGAACCAGATTCGGTGTATTGTCTGCTGTGTAGATGACATTCTTTTGACCTTCTAATGGCTTCATTTCTGTGAACCATTCCTAATGATTTGTCATATGAGATGATGCACCGCTGTCGATGTACCAAGGATCCTGTTCCACTTGGTCGACTTGATAGCTGAAATCCTCTTTGGGATTGAAATCAGTGTCTAGGTGCATTGTATCAGTCTGATGCAATTCCTCACTTGCAAGAAACATATTTCCATGTTCATTTGCAAAATGACTGTGACTAGAATGTCCACCACAATGATTTCCTCTTCCTCGGGAATTCCCTCGATTACTGCTGGATTGACCGCCTTGGTCATACTGCTTCTTGCGGCAATCTCTTTCATAGTGTCCAAACTTGTGACAATAGTTGCATTGAATGTTTGACACATTGGTGGATGCATTCCCTCGTCCTTGGAATCTTCCTCGGTTGGAATGATTTCCTCTTTGCTGATTTTGATGTTGCTGAGGATGCTGCTGATGCTGATGCTGATTCTGACTTTGATTTTGTTGATGATGACCACTTTTCTGATATGATCTACCTCTGTTTCTGCCTTTGCCTCTGCTTCTGTCTGAAGCTGTGAATGCCTGATCATTAGAATGACCTTTACGTGCTTGAATGGCCTGAGTCCTGAGTTCTTCACCAAGTAGAACTGACTGAAGTTCTTCCAGTGTTGGAATTTGCCGTTGGATGGCATTACTTTGGACTAGATTCTCATATCCTTCTCCTAGTCCATTCAGGATTACTTGAACCATTTCTGCGGGATTCATAGTCTCTCCTTGCTGCTGCAAGTTGATTGTTGTAGTCTTTGATGCGGAGTACATAAGCATGACCGGTTTCACTACTGTTGCGGAAACTCTGGTTGATCTGGTTTCTCAGGGTGAGAATCCTGGATGTGTTCTTGGACTCATAGAGAGCTGCGAACATATCCCATGCTTCTTTTGATGTCTTGACTGTGTTGAGCTGTCCTAGCATGACATCTTGCACATTCTGCTTGATCAGGTGATAGGCATACTTGTCTTTCTTATCCCATTCTGCTTGAGCTCGGGCAATGGCAGGATCTGCTACTGGTGTGGAAACTGTTTGTGTAGATGTAGATCCCGATGTAGATCCCGTTGCTGGTGCTGTGACAACAGATGGAGTAGAGCTACTGGTGGCTGGATCGGCCAATGGTCTAGGTATAGATCCATCGACATACTCCCATTTGTCCTGAAGCACAAGAATGGTCTCCATTCGGTATTTCCATGTACCGTAATTGGAGTTGTCTAACTTAGCAGATGCCTCCAGATTGAGGTTGCTAGTCGACATGGTGCAAACAATGTACTCAAAAAGTGTCCTGGAAAAACTCTGTATGAATCAACTGCAAATACACTGAAGATGCCAAGTGAAATCTCTGTACCGTCGGTGAAGATAGAACTGCAGTAAATAAGATCTGACCTGTGTTACAAGGCTTGTGGCAATGATGCCGGGAATAGCCAAGAGGCTTTACAAGGCTGAAAAAATGATGTGCACGATGCCGTGAGATAGCCAAATAGGCTTTACAATGGTGGCATGTGTGTGTGAAATCAAGTGCTATCTGCCCACTGAACCAATCTGCAATGCCTCTGAACTCTGAAGTCTGCTCACTGAACTGATGAACGTAAGGTTTCAGGTAATGTAATGATGTGAAATCGGATGTGAGCGTATGGACTGACTCCGAGTAGGTACTAGTCGGGAATTTCGGGCATGGCTTAGATTGGCAACTTGGGGAATTCAAAGCATCCCCTCTATGGCGATCTAGTCTACTCTGATCTAGATCTAAACCAACCGTCGATCGATGAAAGAGCAGCAAATAATTCCTTTTCCTTTGTTCTTTTTAAGTGCTGGGTCAGATGCATCGATGTAGAGGCAAATGTGCGTGAAGGAAGTGGTTTTGTCGGCGAGGCTCAAATGTGAGTGTAACTTGCACCGAAATGTGCGTGTGATGTAACGAGCGCGTAGAGCACGAAAAATCGAGTGACTTTCCTTTTTGGAGCACCCTCAAATTCTTCCTGGATATCAAGAGATATGACTTGATCTAGGTGGAGGGGCAAAAGGAGTGCAAATGGTGCTCAATGATGATGTGTCACTGTGAGTCACATGCAGTGATGATGTGGCACTGTGCTTAGTAAGAGGTGTGCCAGTGAAGCTCTGTGCTGAGGTGGCAGGAGTGTGCACATGCAGTGTGTGCACAGTGTGCCTGGCAAGGGACTGTGCCAGTGCTGACTGGACTGCTGAGGTGGCAGTGATGAGGTGGCACAGATGATGTCAACAGGGTGATGTGGCATTGATGATGTGGCATTGATGACATGGCCTGATGACGTGGCCTGATGATGTGGCAGTGATGACGTGGTAGCTGATGTGGCAGTGCTGACGTGGTAATGATGATGTGGCAATGATGATGTGGCAGCTGATGTGGCAGATAAGATGATGTTGCCATGTGGCACAAGGATAAGGTGATGATGTGGCAGATTGGATGCCACGTGGAGGATAGAGTTCCACGTGTCAACCTGCAGACCACTTCTGGGGTGAGTGGTGACCCTGAGGATAAGGTTGGGTTGAGTGTGGGCTGCCACGTGTCGCAAGGAGGGAGACCGGAATCTTTGAAAGATTCTGATGGAATCTTGGAGATTTCGTCTCCCTGCGGATTTCCGTCGATGGGCTGGAGGCGTTGAAGCAGTCGGTTGGCTTGTTGGAGGCGCGCTTGGATCGCAACAAGACTTTGCAGAAGAGAGCTGCTGGAACCGGACGTTGCTTGGCGGCTGGCTTGTCCGTGGAGCAGTTGTCGATAGGAAGCTTGCTTGTCGCTTTGTCGCTATGGCTCTGGAGCACGTTTCTTGCTTTGCTGCTGCTCAATGGAAGGCTGCCCGTGAGTTGGGAGGAGCTTTTTGGAGCGGGTCTACTACCAAGGTGCGGCTGGAGAGAAGATGGGCTTGCAGGCCATTTGGAGCTATCGCAACCTCTTTGGAGACTGTAGTTTTTTTTTTTTTTTTGTTGCGCAGCCACAAAGCCGGGCTTGCACTGCTGTTCTACAGAGGAGGACCAGGAGGCCGTCGTTGTACGTGGTTGTTGGAGCCGCTTTGTTGTAGACGAGGCGAGGCAGAGGCTAGCCGATGCTGCTAGAGCTATGGAGCCACTGCTGAGACGAAGAAGACCCGTTGGTTGTGTGGCTCGATGGAGCGATGGGTTGGTGCGCCCCTCGTTGAAGGCTGTGGCGTTGCCTTTGTGGAGGCTGGGAGCTCACTTGTGCTGCTGCTATGGAGCACTGCCAGTTGAGGAAAGCTCGTATGAGCTTGTTGATGGCGGCTGGCAATAGAGCTAAGAGCTCTTTGGAGCTCGATTTTCTGCCTTCATACGGTTGGAGCGGCTTGTTGGAGAGTCGAGGGGTGAGCCTTGAAGTCAAAGCAGGTTAAAGGTCACGGCGGGCAACAACAGCAGCCAAGCACTCGTGTTGGAGAAGGAGTTGGTTGAAGAGAGCCACTGTTGGGCTACAACCGCTTGAGCTAAGAGTTTGGAGACGAGGGCGCTGTAGTAGAAGATGGCATCACGGCCGTTGCAGGCTTTGTAGAAGGCTATGGCTTTAGCCTTAGTTGGAGCTATGGATGGCGGCCGTGGAGAGCTCTTGAGGTCGTTGAATAGGACGTTGGAGGCTAGGTCATTTTGGAAGAAGCCGTCGTGTGTTGCAGTAGTTTGCAAGAGAAGCTTTGCTTGTTGGAGAATCTATGCCATAGAAGAACGTGAACTTCTCACAAAGAACCACATAACTCCGAGAACAAACTTACACAGACCTTATAAACTCTTGAAATGTCTCTCTTTCATACAACCTCACAACGGAAGAGATGTATCTCACATCTCTCTTTCTCTCGATGAACTAAGAATTCCTTCAATAGAATGAACAGAAATCTCTCAATCGAATGGACAGAAATTCCTCTCAAATGGACAGAAATTTCTCTATTACTCAATGGATTTTTTTTTCTCTCACGGAAAAGAAAACTCCATCTCTCAATCTCTCAAACTATCACACTCTCTCATACTCTTGCATACGGATCGCAATGCCTCAGTGGAAGGCAAGGGAGCTCTGATACCATGACAAAATATGAAGAGGGGAGAGGAGAAGAGTGGAGATGAGGAGAGAGGGCACAGCTAGAGAGCACACCACAAATGACTAACTGTACACTAGAATTAGTTGAAAAAATAGAATATATACAAACCCTTTTAGGGTTAGGGTTAGGGGATCTAACCCTTTCCTTTATAGCACTCTATAAGGTTAGTGCTATGCACATATGATCACGTGATGGTGCTATGCACACATGATCACATGATGTTGAGCGTGAACTCTCAACACTACCCTTGTTTATGGGATTGGAACCATGAGTCTAGGGCTACTATGTGTACTACTATATTACTCATCTATGTCAGATTCTTATTCTGTTTGGGTACTATGGTCTCCAATCCTTTCGCTACTATTGCACGATCTCGTTCCCAATCCTCAAATCTTGGGGGTGGATTTGTTCTTCCATCCCCTCCTACTTGAAGTGGATAGTACTATAGTCAAAATTTGGTTTGCCAGTGGGGTAAAGCTGTGGTTCCGATAATTTCCACAAAGCCTAGATTCGGGCATAATTGATCTCTAGGACTGGCCATATCATTGTCATCTTGAGCCATCATTTGGACTCATTCCTTTGCCACTATGATCGTGCCTGATTCTAGTTTTGATTCTAGTTTAACATCTGCTACTACTATCTAGAAGTGTCTACATTTTGGTTCTAGTCTTGTTGGAGCTGCAGTCATGATCTAGTATAGGAGGACAAAAATTCTTGGTCATCCATATCGTCTGGCATGTAGATAGTTGACTTCTTCTTTCCATACCCCCGACTTTGTTAGGCATCTGCTTCTGGCAAGTCATATCTAAAATGGGGCCATAAGTATCTCCTTTCGCATCTCGACAAGATTCTACTAACTCTAAGTACTCATAGCATAGTCATTAGTAACTTCAACAATCGATAGTAATAGCTAATCGAAAAACTTATCATGATACATTTGTGGAAAGGAGTTTTTTCTTAAGCACACATTATGATGGAAGAATTATTCTACTAACACCCATCATTTGTAATGCAAAGGTACATCATCATAGGAATCTTGTTGATAGAGTGCTCAAACAGCAGGATTGCCAATGTTTATGGGTTCATTCAGACACTCAAAACTAATATGATTATAGTAAATGAAAAGAAAAATCCTCACAAATCTCATAACTATTACAAACTTAGCATGGATAACAACAAATAGGCACAATAAGAATCATAATACTCTGCATAATTCATTAAGCTGAATAGAACATAGCATAGAAGCAAAAAATAGCAACTATATTCATTACGAATTTCATATACAATCATCTTTGTTAGATCTCTCCTGCAACAACAAGACGATTGACACACATACTACTGCCCTCTCTTTTCAGCCATAATACATACATGTGCCCAATTGAATATGGATTCGAGAAATGAAGAGATACACCCCACAATTTGTGTGTCTTTGTATCTGAAAATTGCTTAAGTATATTTATATATGTATTTAGATTATAAGCTAAATATATACATGGATTTTTTTACTACGTATCACTATTTCAAGATACTTGTACCTTGAGTATTCATTTGTTGAGACCTTAAGAACTATTGAAATTTTGATACATAAACCCTAATATTAGAAATAAAGCGAGCCCCTATTCACATTTTGCAACATGGCCATTCAACAGTTGAATTGTTTTTCATGTTGGATAATATTTGATATTTTGAAATTATGTAGTTAAATACTATAGTTGTAATCTTAGTCTCATGAGAAGTATACATCCAACTACATATTAAAACATCTATTTAGACCTTCAACCTCCTTGAAAATTGGACACACAAAATTGACCTTGAAAAGCACATGATTTTGCTAGAAAGTCCAAAAATAATGAATACATTGATATGCCTTTTAATTGTACATCAGATGTACCACTTGTACTACTGTAGCCCATGTGGACCTCCACATGGACCATTTTCTTTTTTGTGATGAGCGAAATGGATTGATCCCATCCATACGTATCCTAAGTTTGATTTTTGAGCTAGTGTCCTAAATATTGGCCACTTCCTACCAGTGTCTTGAGATGCCTCAGAATATGTGCCATACTCCATCCATGCTTTGGTTTTTTGTGTGCCTAATTATACATTCAACTGAAGAATCACATTAGAATGTATGTAGATTACTTGAGAATCTATAGAAAAGTACTGCAATACCTTCCTTGCCACTTTGCTATCTCTATCCACATCATCTTGCACATAAAGTGTTGCTTAGACTCTACACTCTTGAAACTAAAAATAAGGTGCATATGTCGATACATGCATGGATTCTCTTGTACTCCATTCCAAGTAAAGCAAACATTGAGCTTGCATCCATCCTTGATGCTAGTAAACCATTGCCATGTCATTGTAGCTTACAATCATGATAGATCATATATTTTGTAGTCCACCCACAACATATCTATGCTTGTATTCTCATATAAATGAAGACGTAGATTAGTTAGGTCATGTAGGTAGCAATAGAGGCACACTTAGCTCCACTAATGGAATTGACAACGGTGCTTAAGGAGTGCCAGTCAAAGAACTTATGTTGGGAATCAGACATAATGACCTGCAAGAATAAAACATTTCATCAATAATTCAATAAGCTATAAGAACACATATGTACTATAAGAATTATAAATGAGCATCTCAATCCAATCATTTGAACACACACCGGCCAATATAGTGGCCATGCATTGGCATTATGTTAATGTTGTGTTCAAGATTACTTTCTTGTTTCTCTTTTACAAGTATGATTAAAAAAGGAACTACACTTATATCAACTGATATAAAAAATTCTCTTAGGATTTTGTATTTAATCAACTTGTATGGCAAACTTTTTTTTCCATATTTTTATTTGTGAAATGCAAAGAAAAATATTATTGATATCTTTGAGTGTATCAGAGGCATCATGGAGTATTTTGAGAAAAGAAGGAAGGTTAAACATAAATATCAAGCAAAGGTGGACATGATAAAGGGTAAATAAAGGAATCATATCACCCTTATGGAAGGAAGGCCTGGTGAAATTTCTAAGTTCTAACGTTTTTTAAACTCAATTTATGAGGATATATTTTCATTTCTTAATCATACTTCACTCATAAATTCTTTTCTAAACATGAAAGATTCTAAACAAGAGGTGATAAAAAAGGAGATAAAAAAAGAGGGAACCCTCTCCCTCCTTGATTACCATGCATTGTAGTTGCAATTGCAAGTGAAAGGGAGAGGCACCTAGCATAGATGTAATCTAGTTAATTGACATTCCTAAAAAGTTGAATCTATGATGAGGCAAATGTTTTGTTAGAGAAAGCAATCATTATCTCTTACATATTTCACACAAAAAAAGGGTTTTTTTACTAAACTAACCCCCAAATTCCACTTGCAAGGACTAGAGGGTAAGTTATTTAGACAAAGGCACATGAGAGTAGAAGGAACAACTCCCATGAGTTGTGGGTCATGATTAGAAGGAGGAGGAGATCTTTAGCAAAAGGAGATTGCGTACTATAGCCCAAATATTTTTATAAAAAAAATATGTTGCTTATGCTAAGCAACTTTCTGCAATGTACTTTGATTTAGTGAAAATATTATTCTTGAGGTTTAAAGCATTAGGGAAATTTTGGACTCAAAAAGGGCCTCTTGGATTAGTCCCTTAAGATTTATGATTAGTAAACCAACCAATGGGAAGGCTTGGGCATTAAAAGAATGGAGGATTCCATATTGGGCTCTCATTGGTGGAGAGACTTCCCTTGGTCCCCAATAGGCACCCACTTGCCTCCTCTTTCCCCCACCACCTCCTAGGGCATTTACTCCCCCCCTTGACTTTTTCATGGGCCCCCTACCCTCCTCCTTCACTCTGTGGGCCCCCAAAATCGCGAGTTTTTTTTCTTCCAAAAAATCAAAAATTTCCAAAAGTGTCCCCAACCCCCCAAACACCTTCTAAGAGGCCCCCCAAACTGTCCCCATTGACTCCCGACCTTCCTCCTAGCCTCTTTCTCCTCTTAGTCTCCTCCTCCTCCTCTCAGCCTCCTCCTCCTCCTCTCAACCTCCCCTCAACCTCCTCCTCTCAACCTCTTCCTCCTCTCAGCCTCCTCTCAGCTTCCTCCTCACAACCTCCACTCATCCTCCCCCTCTCAATATCCTTAGCCTCCTCTCAACATCCTCACAACCTCTTCTTGCTCTTAGCCTTGTCCTCTCAATCTCTTCCTCTTTTCTTTCTCCCATTCTTTCCATATTTATGAAGTGCTCCTCTTCCCCTAGACCAGACGTAAGACACATTTTGAAGGAGTATTTCATTTTGGGATTGCTCAAAAGGGGCTTGTATGGGAATGAGGGTAAGAGGACTATGTTGTGGAGAGAGAGAGAGAGAGAGAGAGAGAGAGAGAGAGAGAGAGAGAGAGAGAGAGATGGATTCCCATGCATTTTGTGTGTGTGTGTGTGTGTGTGTGTGTGTGTGTGTGTGTGAGATTTCACTAAAAGAATGTGTGTGTGTGTGTGTGTGTAAGAGAGAGAGGGAGAGAGAGAGAGAGAGGGGGAGAGGGAGAGATGGATTCCCATGCTGTGTGTGTGTGTGTGTGTGTGTGTGTGTGAGAGAGAGAGAGAGAGAGAGAGAGAAAAGCAAATGGATTCCTATGGATCATGATGTAGTGGACACAATAAATATTTGATTTGATTCCTAGGCTTTGTTTAATTTGAAGTTATTTTGTAGATATTCTGATTTCTATTACTAAGTTAATGATTTTAAAGAAATACTAATGATTTACTTATTGCAATTGTCAAGATGCATCAAAATTGACCATTTAGGGACGTGCCAAGCACCGCTACTACAATATCTATGAGAAGTGAATTCATGACCACAATGGGACATGCCTTACAATGATTATTATTTTCTTTTATAGATCAAAAAGTTAAAGATCAAGAAGTTATTTGAAAGGCACATGGATGTAATACTATCTTTCATTGAATGGAAGCATTCATGTACATTTGCTAAAAATGATTTGATTGAATCTGCCAAGAAATTTTTTATACCACATTGGATATCTATATTTTGTTCTGTAAATTATCATATTAATTCTTTCAGAATGTATTACTTTAGGTTAATTGTTGTATTTAGCTAGCCAGGACAACTTTGAATTACTACATGAATCAGTGATGAAGAACAATAGGTTGTGCATGGATGAGAGTAGCTAGGTTGTTTGTGGGATCTTGTCGCAACGATGAGGTGTAGATGTAAGTCTTGAAAACAATTGATGGGGCATGGATTCCTTTAGAATGAATTCCTTTATCAGGTAGTAGGATGTCTTTGGGATCTTGTGGATGAGGTATAGATGTACGTGTTGTGTTTGGGATTTTAAATCAATGGGTATATGGTCTTTGAAAATGTACTACTTTTAAAGATTATGTAGGTTCAGTTAGATATGAGTCTTTATTTACTTAATAAATCCCAATGGTGCCAAAATACACCACCTCATGCATGGATAAGACAAATTAATATGTATTATGTTGTGTATATGAAATATGTATGTAGCTATTTCGAAGTTATATTTACTTCTTGGACATTACATCACATTTGAAAACAATAAGACATAATTGCATGTGATCACTTGTATTTATTATTTACATAGAATGGGAGCTGGCAACTTGAACCCCCAAGTAATACATGCTTTGATGGAATACTCCAAGTAACATTTTGGGAAGGTTCTACTCTTAGGTATTACTTATATTTAGAGCTAGATTGATTTTTTAATTCAATTAATAACTTTGACTCATGAATAATATAAGTTAGAGGGGATATTATAATTGAATATGTATTTAAAAACTTTGCTTTTATAATTTTTATCAGTTATATAACATTTTTTAAAGATCTTCAAATGTACCAAAAATTTGGATGTAATAATCATAATGCATCATTTTTAAATTTAAATTATGTGGAAATCAAGCATGTAAAGACTCAGTAAGAAGACAGGACAGGACAAGGGTGGGAAAAAAATATTCAAATTTATTTATTAAAAGAAGTGGAAAGCTTTTGAAGGTTTAAAGTTAACATATTCATGAAGACCCGATGAAAGATATCCATATCATATCCTAATGTTTGGCATCCAAAAGTAAAAGTATTTAAGCATCTAAAAGAAGCAACACCTGTGGATCAATTGTACCATAAGCATAGAACACGTCCATGCATATCCATGCTATTGAATTAAGGTACAATGAGATTATTAGGGGCATACATATGCATAATATCGATGATTCTTGTATAAGGTAACAATTATCTGTAATGACAATTTGTCTCTAAAAGTTTAAGAGTGACATTTGTTCTTATTGGTTTTAGTGTAAACACTAAAACAATAACTAGAGAAGGACATAATACATAAGAAATAAATATGATCGCATTTATGTAATAGATCAATCTTGGAGTATAATATGCATATGCATGAAAAAGTGAAAGGGATGCGCATGGGACATATATAAACCATGAATAGAGTTCATAGATCAACCTTGTAGAGTATAATATGTGTACTTTTTGTGAGTACCTATTGTGAGGCCATAGGTCATTGCACTACATTTTTGCTTCCATGATTTGTTTTCACAATTTCATCAACATATTGAGAGTGAGCACTTTGGAAAGGCAAATATGTCTGAGAAGATGATTGATTTTGGGAAAAGTCTGTAAGAGAGAGTTGTAGATTTTACACCAAGCTACAGCTTTGACACTTTGTGATTTACATGGTTCAACCATTCAGATGGGCAAATAATGGCCCGAAGATGTAAAAAAGGCACTCTAAAGTGTTTTCTTAGCTTGGATTTGCGTGCCCAATTCTAGATGCAAATTTGAAGCCTTAGATGGCGAGTTTGGGCAAAAAGAGATGATGATAAAAGTTGTAGGGAATCAAAAGACTGTTAAAAGGTATACTATGAATTATTTTCATATCTTGCACCATTTAGAAGATATGGGCCTCCAAACAGGGCTGCTTTTTCCCAGTGTTAAAATTAAAATAAAAAAAAGAGAGAACTTGCTAGATCAAATCAATTGCACCTGCATGTAGGCATGGGGACCAGTATTTGGGGCATGGAGAGACATTCCCCCTAAAAAATTTGAAAAAAAATGGCCAGATGGCCCCAGATGTGAGTAGGTGCAACTTTTGGCCCGTCTGCTCACACCTGGGGCCATCTGGCCATTTTTTTTCAAAATTCTTTTATGGGAATGTCTCTCCATGCCCCAAACACTGGGGTCCCACAAAAAAATTTTGAAAAAAAATGGCCAGATGGCCCTAGGTGTGAGCAGGCACGACTTTTGGCCAGACGGAGCCCTAGGTGTGAGCAAGCGCAACTTTTGGCCCTCTCTGTCTAGCCAAAAGTCTCGCCTGCTCACACCTAGGGCCATCTGCCATTTTTTTCAAAAATTTTTTTGGGGGAATGGCCCAAATACTAATCCCCAACATAAAAATTTTGAAAAAAATTGGCCAGATGGCCCTAGGTGTGAGCAAGCGTGACTTTTGGCCAGACGGGGACCCCGTCTGGCCAAAAGTCGTGCTTGCTCGGTCCCCGTCTGGCCAAAAGTCACGCTTGCTCACACCTAGGGCCATCTAGCCATTTTTTTTCTTTTTTTTTTTTTGGGGAATGCCTCTCCATAATTTTGTTTGGGGCATGGAGAGACATTCCCCCAAAAAAATTTTTGAAAAAAAATAGATAGATGGCCCTAGGGGTCCCTGTCAGGCCAAAAGTCGCGCCTGCTCACACCTAGGGCCATCTGGCCATTTTTTTCAAAATTTTTATGCTAGGGACCAGTATTTGGGCCATTCCCCTAAAAAAAATTTTGAAAAAAATGGCCAGATGGCCCTAGGTGTGAGCAGGCGTGACTTTTGGCCAGACGAAGAGGGCCAATAGTCACGCTTGCTCACACCTAGGGCCATCTGGCCATTTTTTTTCAAATTTTTTTTGGGGAATGGCCATTTTTTTCAAACTTTTTTTGAGGGAATGAACAGTATTTGGGGCATGGAGAGACATTCCCCTAAAAAAAATTTGAAAAAAAATGGCCAGATGGCCCTAGGTGTGAGCAGGCGTGACTTTTGGCCAGACGGGCACCCCGTCTGGCCAAAAGTCACGCCTGCTCACACTTAGGGGTCCCCATCTGGCCAAAAGTCGCGCCTGCTCACACCTAAGGCCATCTGGCCATTTTTTTTCAAAATTTTTTTGTGGGGCCCTAGTGTTTGGGGCATGGACCCGATTTTTTTTCAAATTTTTTTAATGGGAATGTCTCTCCATGCCCCAAACACTGGGGCCCCACAAAAAAATTTTGAAAAAAAAAGGACCCCGTCTGGCGAAAAGTCGTGCCTGCTCGGTCCCCATTTGGCCAAAAGTCACGCCTGCTCACACCTAGGGCCATCTGGCTATTTTTTTTCTTTTTTTTTTTTGGGGAATGCCTCTCCATAATTTTGTTTAGGGCATGGAGAGACATTCCCCCAAAAAAATTAAAAAAAAAATGGATATATGGCCCTAGGGGTCCCTGTCTGGCCAAAAGTCGCGCCTGCTCACACCTAGGGCCATCTGGCCATTTTTTTCCAAAAATTTTTTAGGGGAATGTCTCTCCATGCTCCAAATATTGGTTCCCAACAAATCAAGGATGCCTAATAGTTTTTTTTTTTTTTGGGCATCAAGATTGCCTAATATTTTTCCTAATCATCTTTTTTCTCTTTTACTTATTGTGGGAACCACTATTTGGGGCTCAATCTTGTTGAATCCTAGTTCAAGTGGTTGCCTTTCTTTGTTTACACAATACTTGTTCTTCTTGGCTCAACTGATTTTTTGTATAGATGTGTGGCTAATGGGGTGTACTGGTGTTCATTATAGAGAAACTTGCTAATCACCAGGAAGGGGCTGATTAGGGGCAAGAACTAATGTCATAAGACACAACAAAGTCCTCTTGGCCAAGCACACATTTGGGCCAAACTTACATTGTTTGATGCACACCCACATGGACATTGAGGCCAAGAGGCCTTTTTGAAATTGAGTTTTGGGTAAACTTCAACAAGCAACAAGAATAAGACAACAATAATAAAACAACATAGATTATGATTTTACTTTATTTCATGAGAATGATAACATTTATTTGTTTTAGAATGAAATAATATCAATTACCATAGAAAGGGCAAGTACAAGCAACCTCTGTTGGGGAGCCAAAATATAGTGTCTACAAAAGGACACACTATAATATAATAGGTGTCCTCTAAAGGAAAAGAACACATACAAGACAGATAAATCTTGATGGGGTATCGTGGTAAATGCTAAAGAATGACCACTTCCATCACGTTGAAGAAGATTCTTCCCTCTACCTTTGATTGCCTCAATGTTCTATCCTACCATGCTCAAGTTCCTTGAAATCCAATCGAGATTACTTCCACATATTTGAAAAGATTTGAATAATGTTTATCCAATAAGCTACATGGAGAAGGTAGTTCATAATCCCTAGACGTAGCCCTCATGCACCATGTAGCTTGCACCCTTTGATTGATTGCTTGCTCCACCGCAACCTGCCAAGAATACATTTTGTCACATGCGCTTGTAACTCAGGAAACACTTCTACTTCTTGTTGGTAACATTGAAATGGAACAATGAGAGATGTAAGAAAATAGATTTGAGTTACTGAGTGAAAGTAATTAAAAAAATTAGATTACAAAATAGCTTTGTTGTTACACTATCAACTACCAAGCACCACATTGTAGGAGAATCTTGCAATGGAACCATGAGGGGGTTAGAAAAGCGACGAAAAATAATTATGGTGAGAAGAAAAAGGATTCAGGGGTTAGAAAGTGATCAGGTGAGAAGAAGAAGGATTGAGGCATTGGAAAGTGACTGTGGTCGAGTAGAAGAAGGATTCAAGGGTTGGAAAGGGATTTGAGTGCATATGCATGGTTTGGGGGAAGGTTTAGAAGGGTTTCAAGTCATTTTTGGCACTTTTGAAAATTTTCAAGTTTTTGGGGGAAGTAGTACCCACGAGATACTTTTTAGGAGTGGGGACCACTGTTATGGATAAAATTGTCTAAGGAAAAAGGCATTAATATGTGTGTGTGTTTGTATATGTGGCAATAGTATAATAAAATATGGTGTGCATAGGGCCCAGGGTTGAGGTGGTAGGGCATGACCATGTGCCACCCTTCCACGTAAGAGGACCCATAAGGTGTGTTGTAAATAATCCATGGTAGTAATATTATAAAAGGTAAGGTGGCATGGCTCCTCCATGTGCCACCCCTCCACCTAGGCTGCATTTAGTGAGTTATGGCTCAAAGTCCATGGGAGAAGTAATATAAAATAGGTGGAGATAGATATTATATTGGGTTATTCCCTCCATATAGGATAGGCCCATGTGGGGGAGGTATAGAAGGTCCAAGAGAGCAAGTTAAATAATGGGGAAAGTAGGATGAGGTGGCAAGATTCCTTGTGCCAACCCTCCACTTGTCCTCCTAGAGGTTTGAACATATTATAAAATTGGGAAGAGACCAAGGGAGTATCATAGACTTGAGATATGGGGCTTGATTTATGTGGAAAATTGAGGCAAAGGGTTGTCTCACACAATTGAGAGTGCATAACCGCCTAGCCCACATGGGAGACTTTTCCACACACACCATGCATGTGGGAGGATGCATTAATTGGGAGAGACCCCCCTCTTTTGGCTATAAGAGGAGGGGGCTATTCCTTGATGAGACACGCTCATTCTTGTAAAGCCACCTAGCTAGTACTTTGATATTTCCCTCTCATCCTTTCTTTCAAATAAAGTATGGTCCTCTTTCCTTGATGTCTCCATCTTTACATTCCTCCTCCTATCATGTACATGCTTCTCTTCCCTCTCTCCCGTTCCCCTTGTGTCATAGTCTCCCTCTTCATTCCCTCCGCTTCTAATTCCTTTTCCCGTCCCATGATAATGTTTCGCCCTCACGATCTCCTTTCCTCTATGGCCCTCGAGCGTCGACATGCTTAGCCTCTAGCCCCTGGTCTTGATTTCTTTTCCGGCTAATACCACCTTGGGGTATAAAGAGGGTGGACTTCTTTCACATGGTGGGGATCCTCCAAGTGGGAGAGGGAGGTGCACTTTTTGGGACCACCAAAGCCTAAGGAGGTGTACTTTTTTGGACTCATATGGGGGTGATGGGACCCTTTATAGACCTTATTAGTTCTTAATCCATTTTGCTAATCCACTCCTTATGAGGCCCTTTTTGAGTCCAAAATTCCCCTAATGTCAATTTGAGTCCTTAAGCAACTCTTAAATAATATTTATGAACGTTGAAAGTCTAACGTGTTTAGTGTGATGTATGTAGCAACTCTAATCTATGAAAACCTTTATATCATGCTTTAAGTAGAGTTTTAACAAGCCCCATTGCTTAGTCATGATTATCTTTGGACCACATAATGCATTGCCTATTAAGTGCCCTTATTCTTGCTGCCAAAGAATTTTGATTTTCATTTGGCATGCCAATAGAGACCTTTAAGAAAGTGTTAGTTAGACTAACAAAATAAAAAACAAAGATGTGTTGAAATCCATACTTATAGAAGCGACCCATGAAGGAGGCTTTTTTGGAAATGTTAGTAATATTAAGTGTATCAATAAAAGATAGTATTTATTGAATGGTAAATAATATCTAGATAGAATGCCGAATTCCTTGCAATGTATTTGGTGATTTAGATTGACTAAAGAATATAATGTGTGTCATGGACTCTTGAATAGAAGGTGCTAGGATGGAAATATTGGACACTTTTCATAATGAAGAAAAAAATGATACGTGTGCGACAAATCTCATAAATGCGACTGCGATAGCACATGGCTAACAAAGTTTATGGAAATGGGTGTAATAATGGTGGTTTGTTGGACAAAATTTTGGAATATTAAGAAGCAACGAAAGAGTGAAGATGAAGAATCATGAACAAGTGGAATATTGCTACTGAAATGCAAGAGCCTAGTCTAGATTGTGCATCTACTCGATGTTAAAATAGAACACATGATATTTGAATAGCTATAAACATATAACCTTTCACGCATGGGCCTACCTACTCGCCCAAGGTGGCTAGTAGGAATAACTTTATTTGGGATTCATGCACCATGCTCGCATGTATGTAATGCATGGATAAGTCTTAGATAATTGCCAAAGGTGTATTCATAACTAAACCCATTTGCTTCAAGCCTTATAAATTGTGATTATCTTGACTATGTTTTAGCATGTGATAGAATTGAAGGTATTACATGTTTCTAGAAAAAATGAATTGAGGCACTTTTTGAAATGCTTCCTTAATTATAGAAAAGCTTTGTACCTTACTCACTTTCCACTTTATCATTTATGGCATAACTTTTCCAAGATTTTGATGGGGCCTTCACATCCTTTAATAAATAGGAATATTATAGCTTTGAGTGTCTCATGTTCTCTAAGGCAATCCTTACATTTCACAAGAATATTATGACTTGGAGCACCTTTTATAAAATTTGTCCTCGGTCACACTCATTAGGACCTTGCTGGGAAGGGTTAATCATTTGTCCCAACGTTAAACTCTAGCCTTACACATGTGCTGAGTTAGGAGGACAGATTCTGCTTAGTTTGCTTGCACCATACCTTGTTGACATTACTTAACCCATCTAACATTTATGAGTTGTAGTGACTACATCATCGGTGAATGCAAGATGGGCAAGGGATCAAGAACACGTGTAATTAAGCCACCTTTAACCACCATTGGTTAAGTCCTAGTGAATTCTCAAGTCTGGCTAAGATAGGCCTAGAGGGAGCATGGTGAACCCAGGTGTGCACGACCCACTCGTCTTTTAATGAGCAATGATGGCAGTGGTGGCGGAGCGGGATTGTGTGCACCACTTGTCTGTGAGGTGGGGGAAAAGGTTATTCGGCCGCACTTTCTCAGTTCGGGGTAGAGGAAAGTGGGAAAGTACCATGAGGGAACGATTCTGGAAGGAGGAGATGGTCGTTCCAGGCTTGTTCTCCGAAGGAACCTGGAAGGAGGGAGGCTTCTTCCCCCGTGGGATTCTTGACCCAGGTCTTTACAGGCATCTTCTCCTAGTGGTTTTAGTAGTGGTTTCCTTGACTCTTACGCATCTTGCCTTGTGGTTTCCTTAACCGCGTGAATTTTACTTGAAGGCCAGTTCTTCCTATATATATACATTGTGCTCTTTTAAGTGCGTTCCACCTTGTTTGTGCAATTGAACGCATTTGTTATCTTTCATCATTTTGTCTTCCCTGATTCATTTCCTCATCAAGCTTCGCCATGGCGGATACTCAAGACCAATGTCTCACATCTCTTTTGGTTCATGACAGCCGTGATTATGTCGTTTCCCATGACAGCACACAGGTTCTCTCATTTCCTTCCTTTGCCTTTTGTTTCTCCGTCAATCGCTTTTCATCCATCGTTTGCTCGCTTTTGCTTTGCAGCGACAACGTAATCGTTGTTTGAATCCGTGATGCAATCGCCAATCCTTGGCTTGTTTTTTTCGTTTAGTGTGCTGGCTTTAGATCAAACGCGTTTGTGAGTTCCTCTCATCAATCCGTTTGCTGGTTTGTTGTGCTGAGAACACCAAGTTTCCATTTGAATTCGAGAAGCAATCCACAATCCTTTGCTTGCTTAGTTTAGATTGTGTCCTTTCGTGCTGCTGTTCAGGTGAAAGTCGAAAGCCTCGCAGGAAAGACCGTGGCACTGTATTTCTCGGCACACTGGTGCCCCCCCTGTCGGGGATTCACGCCTGTTTTGGCAGAGATTTACTCTCAGCTGAAAGAGAAAGGTGAGAGCTTCGAAATCGTGTTTGTCTCGGCAGATGAAGACCAGGCTTCTTTTGACGAATACTTCAAAACCATGCCCTGGCTTGCTGTGCCTTTTTCCGATACCAAAACAAATGAAATGCTTAACAATCACTTTGAGGTGGAGGGCGTACCGACTCTTATAATCTTGGACACGCATGGCAAGACCTTGCAATTGGAAGGTAGGGAAATTATCAGCAAATATGGAATCCAAGCCTATCCCTTCACGCCTGAGAGGCTAGGCGATCTTCACAAGGAAGAGGAGGCGATGAGAGCTTCTCAGACTCTGGAAAAGCTACTCGTGACGGAGGAGCGGGACTTCGTCATATCTCATGACGACCAACCGGTATAGATCTTAGCCCTTGGAGTTTCTCGAAAAGCTACAACAGCGAGTAGGAGGACTACTTCTGTTGAGTGTACGTCTCTTTTTTGGAATTGCTTGGCCTATGGCAATTATCTGCTTACAAGACAGCATCTGTGATATGCATCTGCAGGTAAAGGTTTCTACTCTAACAGGAAAGACAGTTGGCCTTTACTTCTCAGCGCATTGGTGCCCCCCTTGTCGCAATTTCACCCCGATGTTAGTCTCTGTTTATGAGCAGCTCAAGAGTCGTGGAGAGATATTCGAGATTGTGTTTATCTCTAGTGACAAGGATGAAGCAGCCTTTCAAGAGTACTACAGATCTATGCCTTGGCTGGCCTTGCCATTTGGAGACAAACAGAAGAAGAGTCTGTCTCAGTACTTTGAAATCTCAGGGATTCCGTCTCTGGTGATACTTGGCCCGGATGGAAAGACTGTGACAACAAAGGGCCGTTCTCTAATAGCTTCACATGGAGAGAGAGCATTTCCTTACACGGAGGGTCGCCTGGCAGAGCTGCAAAAGGAGATTGATAAAGAAGGAGAGAAGCTTGCAAAGGAGATTACAACCAGCAAACATGAGCACCCACTGAGTTTGACTAGAGATGCATATGGAGGAGGAGGTTGTTATTGTGATGGATGTGAGGAGGAAGCAAGAGGATGGATGTACCATTGTGGAGAGTGTGGGTTTGATCTGCATCCAGAGTGTGCTGTGGAGAATAAGGTCAAGGCTCAATCAGATGATGCAGATGCTGAGAAAGATGAGGAAGATGCAGATGCTGCAGCGGCTGAGAAAGATGGTGAGAAGAATTCTGAAGGGGGTCAACCTGGCATTGTATGTGATGGAGACGTCTGTTATAGAGCTTGATGATGTTCAATTTCAATAAGGTTCAAGAGGAGCATATGTGCAAAGTTTTGAGGCAAACTAGTTGTGAAAAATAATTGCAAGATTTGCAATGCCTTTGGATGCAGCATTGATTTTCCTAAAGAACAGTCGTTCAGTTTCTTGAATGTGGCTTCAATCTTGAAATCGGTCTTGTTGAAACTCCTCTATCAAATGTCAACTGTGGCTTGAATAAAAAATTTCAAGATTTGCAATGCCTTTGGATGCAAATTTTCTTCAGTGTTGATCCATCCTCTTCATGATCAGTTGTTCAGTTTTTTGAATGTGGCTTCAATCTTGAAATTTTATTGAACTTCTCCATCAACTTTCAGCGTCTGCCTTTGTTTATCTCTAGTTTGCTCTGAGAAACTTTTTCTTAGCACTTATAGGGTAATGATGTATTTGTGCATTGAGCTTGCTCTTGGGGTTTTGTTAATCCTTAATAGAAGTTCTTTTTTCTGAAAAAAAAAAACCGAAGCTGTGGCTTTAGTATTTTCTTCATACAACCATGTCATCCAGGATTTCAACGCTTAATACCAAAATTGATAGTAGTTCTAGGGTTGTTTTCTTCCAATTCGATGCATAATCGATGCTATCTTGACGGTATGACATTGTTTGAAACTTCAAATTTTTGTTTCCCACTAGCATACAAGCAATCTCTTTCATATCTCATTATAGTTCAAGCTGAAAAGTCTTTAATTGTAGCGTTGATAATTGCATCACATAGTTTGTCTTTTAACATAGGGATGGAGTGCACATTGATTGCCACTAACAAGTAAAACTTAGTAATGTAATGTGGTACCAAAGCTTTTTGAAACTTCAAAACGGCATAAATACCAAATAAAAAGTGGATTAAAAGAAATCCAGCTTACATTCCTTCCATCCATGCATATCTTACTTTTCCCTAAGTCCATAAGAACTATCTACATATGAGCCTAGATTACCATAAGGGTACACATGGGCCTAAAGTTACATTAGGGTTAAATAATAACCCCACGCTAACCCATTGCACCATGTAGACACATATACAACATATTTGTAGATGGGTAGGCAAACAGGTGCTCAATCAACAAATTATTGACATTCTATGGTCTTATCGTCAAGATGACAAAGTAGATATTTGAACTTGTCAAACTTCTCATGGGCAAATAAGTTGCTTGGTCCTCCGATAAGCAAAGGATCAGCTTAGTAGTCCTAGATTTACTTGATGTTGAATCAGGGATATCCAATGTCCATTTGATTGGACTCTCTCATCTTTTGGAGTATTGGCCAAGGCAATGACACTTTGGTTATCACAAAAGGTCATTCTGGCTTGGCTTCATCGAGATCCTTAGGGAACAAGTTTAGCCATATGGTTTTGTAGGCACACATGGCAAGTTATGTGTACTCCTCCTCTGTTGTAGACAATGCTAGTGGCTTGCTTCTTGTTGGACCATGATGATACACATTGAGGATTCAGCATGAATGTGCCCCTTGAAATCGACTTCCATTTTGGACTGCCTCCCAAATTGTATCACAAGATGCGTTAAGCCATACGTTTGTGTAGCACCTCTCTTTGAAGTATGACAAGGTAGGGTTTCATCTCTCCATTCCAATACTGAACACACAGCTTCACTTTGTACGAGCTCATAGGCCTGGATATATCAGGCCTTGTTGCTATCATCAATTATATTAACTTCCCAACCTATCCTAATTTAAGGTGGTATCATTGAAAGGATCACTCTCAAGCTTATGCAATATTATGACTAGTGTAGGCTATTTGGAATGGTTTCTAATATCCCAAACTCTTTTTTGTTTTGAGTGCCAGTTTTTTATGTGTGCTCAAACATAGATTCTATGTAGTTTGTCTAGCTTAGAAATATGCCATCCTTTATTGGTTCAAGCTTAACCACAAACTGATCACAAAGCATGCACTTCAAGTCGCTTCCATGATTGATCTTGACCTCTTTTATTGACTTGCTATTGTTGCCAACAAAAATGTAGTCATCCACATAAAGCGCCATGATCATGAGAGCATCGTTACTTCTCATCATAGACACTCCACAATCTTCTTTTTTCTTTTGGGTGAGGAAAAGCGAGTGTGTATATTTCATCAAATATAATATTTACAAGATATATTAAAAACCTTATGGCAAAAATGGGCAAGTAATGTTATAGTAGAAGACTAAAATAAGTAGCCTAGATAAAGCAACTGCTGACTACTACAAACATTAGGACTATAACTACAGAAGGAATTGTAATGAGCAACAGTGGTAGCTGGACAAGTAAGTTAAGATGACCACCTCCCTAGTCTTCTTAGTCGATCAGTCAAATCGATAGGCACATTCTAGTTGGCTTAATCCATCTCTAAAATGATTTCCTTGTGATTCTAGTTGGCATAAACCATCTCTAAAATGAAGAACTATAGCGTAAAATGCCAATGCCTTAGTTGTGCCTTAGATCTACTATAGGTAACCTCACCTCTTGTCAAGATAAGTAGAAACTTCAAAACGTGACTCAATAGAACATGATCAAATTCCGGTTTATTTTTTGGTATGATAGAACCCAAAGAACATGAGCTTTACTAGAGGCCCATTTTTTCTTGAGCATACAATGCATATCCCACAGCTAACATACATCCCAATTGCATGTAATACATTTACCAACTACTATAGACAATGAGGGTTGTAGCTACAAAATAAATTGTCACAGCAAGTTAAGAAGATTATTAAGGGGTACCTCCCCTTGTCTTCTTTTGTAGATCCATCAAATTGATAGGTACATTCTAGTTGGCTTAAGCCATCTTTAGGATGAATTCTTGGTGATTCTAGTTGGCATAAATCATCTCTAGAATGAGAGGCTATATCCTAGAATGCCATTGCTTTTGATCTACTACAAATAAACTCATCTCTTGTTAAGCTAAGTAGTAACTTCAAAACATGACTCAATAGACACATGATCAAAATGAAGTCTAATTTGTGATATCACAGAACCCAAAGAACACACACTTTAGTCATTTTCTATCTCCCAATTGTAAACCAACAAACCAAAGTCAGAGTGAGATCATGTTGGGATGAGGATGCCCAAATGAGTCTACTGCTAATGCAACTAGAGTGAGTACTAGGTTGTGGATCATGTGTGTTGCCACTAGAGGTGGGCAAACCATGAAGTTTCCCATGGACTACTGCTAGGGTTAAGGTCATCAATTTGTGGGGGGGAATGAAGGACAAATTGATGTAATGGGATCTAGAGTCCTAAGGTCTAAGGTTGTGAGTGTGTGAACACCTGGTGTGCCTAGATAGGTGTCAGTAGGTGTGATTGAGTGAATCTAGGTGTGTGGTGTGTGATTGAGTGAATCTAGGAATTGATTGAGAGATTTGTGGATCTAGATGCTCTATTGAGCTCACATGTGATGTCACTACTGGATGTAACTGGAGCCTATATATTGGGCCTATCTCTCTTGAATAAACTCTCTCTTTTGCCTCATTTGCTGAATCCTTTTTGCAACTCCAATAATCTTAGCACCCATGGGGACGTCATCGACAATCACATGTTGTACATTCCGGTCCTCTATTACCTAAAAAGTCAGCATCTGCCAGTCAGCTTTGGACTCACTGAGAAATCCGCCATCAGTCCCATATAGACCGAGTAGGAAGAGACAAAAACAAGGCCCAAGAGAGTGAGGACAATTCCAAGTGCCATTCTGGCCACCCAAGTGCAACCGAAACCAAGTCATAGTCGCTCAACCAATATGAGGAAAGCTAGTTGCATGAATTCGTGCGATGACAACTATGCATGCAGTAGTGGTTAGGTCCTTAGGATAAGGGCAAACAGGTGCAAGGAGGGCCTATTCTCATTGAAGACCTCCAGGGCAATGACACCATCAAAATCGGTCTCCATACAGGAGCCAAAACTATGCCAACAACCCCCGTCGCACCCTTCATCTCAATCTCCACCACCCCTCAGGAGACAGCATCCTTTGCCCACATGCACCTCTTCCATGCCTTGGGTAGGCAGAGGCCATACAATTTTGTAGTACACCCCAATACAAGGCAATGGGAGGCTATAGCCATATGACGGTAGAACAGTTGTCATGCACCGACATCATGGAGATGAACCTCTTTGAAGCCATGGCACAATCGCCTACACGATCTTACAGAGGAGGCAAGAGCAAGCCTCACAACTCTCCTCCAATCTCATCCAAGCCTAGCTCTCGGCACATGAAAGCTAGTTGACAATGGTAAACCCTGCAAAAGCACTTCGATGCGCTCCACGCACAAAACCTTACCTTCCACCTAGACCTCACTACTCCACTACCACCTAACGCCCTTCAAACTATTCTTAATCTCGTAATCCTGATGACTGCTGCCCCATCTTAGCCATGTCTTATTTTTCTCTTGACCTTTAGCCCACCTCCTTATCTCTTCTCTGCCCCTCTGATCTCCAAACCCTGTCCACCCATCCCATTCTTCTCAATTTTCAAGGCTGGTACTGTGTCATCTCACTGAGTCCCTTAATTATCCTGTGGACGATGCAATGATGCAACTCGCAAAGCCTGAGGATCTCACGCCATGGATCTGCACTCCCGAAAGTCTGCATGCATACATAACTTGGATGCAAACCTACGGCTGAGCCTCAACAGTCCAAGCTCAAGGACACCTTGCGGCCTACCAACCCCTCAGAATAATAATACTCTTTAATCGGGTTGCTACAAGCTCTCCAAGACTCACTTGAGTCCTTGGTGAGCAATTTTGAAACAATTCATGTGGCATACCCCGAGGAAATAACTGAGGACGAAGAACAAAATGCAATCACCCTCTTTCATACCACCACCCCCCTGCAGATATTCCATTACCACCTCCACTAGCCCACATATTTTTCATAATATGTGAGGCCCAAGGGGGGGGGTCTTTTGGATGGGGGGGGTAAAACAAAAAATACACTAATATATGAAAACCCATCTCCTTTCAAATTAATGTAACTTTTTTGTGTGGTACCCAAATTTCAAGGTGTAAAGACATATTTGAAGCTCTTTTAGTATAGAACACAATCATGCTAATTTGAATAATTTCTACTGATGGCATATTGTTAAATTCATGTCATACTCAAAATTTTTGATAGGTTTTCTTACTAAAGGGAGTTGATGCCCCAGGCCGCTCTCCTGCACAGATTCTGGATACATGCCATTCTCATCTTTTGCATGAACCCAACCTCTACTACTTGGTGGGAGCTCATCAATAGCACCAAAATGTAGCAATGTCATTAGCCACCTGACAATCGATAAAATAAGATCTTCAAAAGATAAAATAGTAGAAGTTGTATGGATAATATTGTACCACTAAAATAGATATCCAGATACTGACAAAAACAATGTGATGGTACTGTACACAAGCCTGCAACATGTCTATGTTATCTAAGGTAGTTTGTCCCTTTCATTGGAGCTCTTCATGTCCTTCCAAAGAGCAAAAAATGCATCATGGATGTGAGTCTTCCTCTGATCTTTGAAGTAAGCATTACATCTAAATGGAAGTTCTACTTCCATCTCATCCTCCAATCCTTTCGAGATGAGCTTCCCTTCTTCTAGCAAGAAGCCCCAATAGGCTTCTTTCCTCATGTATGTGCGAAATCTACCCACATTCTCAAAGTGCGATGCAGTCGCACTCTTTGCCTTGCACTTGCAAAGCATTTGCAATATGTCTTTCTTCCTAAAGGAAGAAGAAACATGTTATTTACACCCACTTGAACAAAACATGAAATGGAAATAGCATAAGTAGCTATAATCTATCCTTACCATTCTACTGTGATCTTTATTGAAGTCAAGGCATAAAGCTTGTCCTTTGTAATGGCAACGATGCCTTTTGTGTCCCAATTGTAATTGAATAGAACCTAGATTTTCTATGGCCAAGTACTTATAGGCTCGTTCTTTGAAAAGATGCTCCACACTTTTCAAGCATTGAACATACTTTTCATATCTTTCAACTACCTCATCTATGTCTTTTGAAAGGTCTCCTCTACGTTTTCCCACGACTGCAGTGAACTCATCCTATGACAAGCAAACAAAGACATATTAGATAGCAATGCGCCATGAGACTTAAAATATTGAAGAAGCATTTAAGATAGTCAACTACCTTCCAAACAAGCTAGGCAAGCACTGTTGGAGTAGTGTACCAAGGCTAGTGGTGCTGGTTCTTCACCTCGAGAGCCATCTCTATCTTAACCCACTGCCTATCTGCGGGGTCAAGAGTTCCAACAAGGAGGCCTGGTTTGCCATTCCAAATTTTTGGAATAAAATAATCTCATGGCTAAAGGAAGGGGCCACATGAGTCCTTTCTAGGCTTCATGCAACAAAGAAAACAAGATATCACCACATAAAGAAAGCTGGAATGTGTCCATAGCAAAGAAAATATTAAATGCTACATTTACCAATTTGTTGCATTCAATGCAAGGAGAAGTTCTCCTTCCTTATGCCTATCAACCTCCAAGAATTGACACGACCCGCACATGGCGAGATAAAGAATGGGAATAGGCTGCATGCACATACAAAACAATCACTCTGTACCAATTCTCTCTTGAAATGTAGCAAATACAATCACAAACAAATTAGAACAATAAAGCACCCACCCTCGTGTATTCTTGCAAGCCTAGTGCTTGATAGGACAACCAGGGTGCTCAACTTCCTGCAGATGCCGGCGGCCTATAGCCCAATTGGCGGCTCCCATTTTTGAAGCTGGAGAAATTTTGGCGCTACTACTGCAGCATGCCCGTCATCGCGTCCACCCACTATACATGCCCATGGAATGACGTTGGACTTGGGCCGCCTTTCGAGCTCTCTAGCAACAGGACCCCAATGTGTTGTACAATTTTCCTAAGTACAACTTTCCAACAAAAATGATGTAGGAGGATTTTTGCTTTCGCCTCCAGTCATTCAACGACACCTATGGCTCAGTCCTAGACTAGCCGTCGCCACCACCGTCCATTTCAATCACCTCATCCTCTTCCTCCTCTACGATCTTCCTGCCACAACTGCCCCATTGACGATAGCATTCACAATCTGACCAACTAGATTGTTGTCTTCAACCCCGACGTCGGTCCAACTCAGTTCTAGGACCTCTACTTCTACCTCCACGTCTGCAACCTCCATGGGCATCACCTCCACACTTACGAGGATATGCATGCCACCCATTTTTGTAAGTACTGCTCGTACGTTGCTTGCCTCACATCTAGGCAGCTGGACCGCTACGCCATCCTGCAGTTAGTCCTCTCTACCAACCTCCTCCAACCCGACTGACTCGAGCGAATCAGCAACATGAAAGGGGGCATGTTAACATCCATAGAGTACAACCGCCAAATGTAGTGTAATCAATGAGTAAAGGTGACCAAGCTGAATGATCTACTTCAATAAGAGAAGCTCAAGGGAGTTTGATACCCAAATACACCAAGGTCAACGATTACAAGCAATGTGCACACGAAAGGAGTATAGCTCAAACTCAGAGAGTTTGATCCCCAAATACCCAAAGTCTGCTCCAAAGTATAAGGATCCAAAGATTCACGACAATGTGCATAGGCTGTATTTTCTAGCTACCCCCGCTCGGAATAAGGAGGTGCAAGAACAAGGAGATGCACACTTCTGGGCCACGAAGAGTGCATGCTCCTTGCACTGCTCAGCTCCACATCCACAGGAAATAGCGATGCCAATGAAAATAGCCATGAAAGGAGTAGAGCTCCAACTCAGGGAGTTTAATCCCCAAATATTCGAAGAAAAGGCTTCCCAGCAATATTCAGGGTTGTCGTGGGATGTCTCACGGAAGCCTAGCCTTGTCACTCTAAGTTTTGAGCTGCATTCATGAGGTTTGAACCACAAACAGGTGAAGGTGTGAGGGCGCTCAAGGAGTTTGAGCCCCAAATCACTTGAGCCTAAGAGTGGTGAGGCTAACACAAGCGCTATTTGGGAACCGTCGGTTAGGACCACCTCCTCATACCATGTTTGTCCCAAGCGCTTTAATATTATTAACACAAGTGCGCAAGTAGGGAGAGTCGGTAAGAATAGCAATATGCCTTGGCACCCTGTGAGCCCAATAGCCCATGGTTGTAAAGTGAGGGAGAGTGCTAAAAAGGAAGAGGGTTGGCCCTCCCTTCAAAAGGTGACTTGTATAAAAGGCCAAATGTTTGGTCTTCATTGTTGTTTGCACAAGTTTGAATACAAGTTCCCTCTTCTCTTCCAAGAGAGTGTTTTGGGTGTTCTCTTGTTTCCATTGTAGTGCCTTTGTGGTTGTCACTCTATCCCCCTTCACCCCCTTCTCCTTCTTCCCTTCCTCTTCCTCTCTTTTCCCTCCTTCTCCCTCTCCCCTCCCCTCTTCCTCTTCCCTCTTCCTCATGTGGAACCACATTACAACAATTCGGAGGCTGCTTGAGTGACACTTGCAGACTGGTTCATGCTATGCATTGCTCCCACAAGGAGTAATCGGGAGTGGAAGCTCCATCGGCATATCTTCAACTACCCCACGACACGTGAGTCACCGCGCTGAGACCCACCACAATATGCAAGGCCCCATTGTTATTATAGCAATTTAATACCATACAAACTATTATCCTATGGTTCCATGGGACATGCATTTGTCCGTTTGTTCTCATAGGATAAGTTTTATTTTGTTTTGTTCTCACAGGATAAGCATAGGGTGGACTAATATTTTGCCTCACTCATCACAAGCTGCTTTTTTGCGACATAAATAGTGGTACGTGCAATGCCCCATTTCTCGAGCATTTTTCTTGACTCTAATCTGCTTAGATAGTCTACCATAAGGTGCTACCTTTCAAGAGAGTGAAGTATGGTGTATTGAAATTTGCAGCAACAATATCCAATAAGCCAATCTTCCTGACAGCTGTGATTTGTTCATTAGGTATAGTAAAATCTATCTGATAAACTGCATGACTTCTTTTGCATCACAAGTTGCCTTTGCTTCCAATACGGATGCCACTTTCATTGGGTCTATCGCCATGCCTTCTTCACAAATTGTGTGCCCCAATAACACACCTCTTCAAACTGCAAAATCACATTTTGTCAGGTTTAGGCTGCGTCTAGATTCCTTGCATTTGGTAAAACATTACAAATGCCCAATGTGATCTGATTTCTTTTCAAGCACACTAAAATCATCAGGGAACACCCTCATAAAAGTCGTTAAATAAAGTGCGAGCACTTTCTATATCTAGCATTGGAATGTTGGGGGTGCATTTTTCAGCCCAAAAATCATCACATTGCTAGTGAACACTCCCCATTTTGTAATCAAGGTGATTTTATCCTTATCCTCTTTAGCCATTTGGATATGATTATATCCACTAAATTCATGTAAAAAACTTGAGACATCATTTTCGGTGACTACATCCAACATGGTGTCACAGAATGGGAGAGGGAATGCATTGGTTATTGTAGCTGCGTTCAATTTTTTGTAGTCCACACACACTTGTAATTTCCCATTCTTCTTCAAAACTATTACTATTGGAGACATCCATGTGACCTTGTCCACTGGGTAGATGAAACCCACTCTGTAGTTGTCAATTTCTTCTTTCACAAGCTTTGCAAAATTGGGGTTCATTTGGTACCTCCACTGCACAACCAGCACTCCATCTTTCTTAAGGTTAGTCCAATGCACAAGGTTGACTTCCTTCATGTTTGTGTGCACTCAAGCAAAGATATCTTTGAATCTGATCAGCAACTACACTGAAGGTTAATCCTATGCACACAGAGACTCGGATTGACTCCCTTCATTGTCGTGTACTCCCAACCAAGGATATGGCTTTTGTGATGTGTTGAGGTTTAACTCCTCCAAATCATCCTTCTTCACTCTTGACATCCTCTTCAATTGTTTCTCGTCTCTTCCTCGTAAGCTTCTAGGGCTTATTTTATTACACTCATTCCACCTTTGTTGTGTGAAACTGTCCTTATCTTCTTTCGATTCTGGGTCTAGCACATTCTTGTCGAATTTCTTCCAGACAGTCTTAGGATTTTTTATAAAACCTGGTATACTTATGCTGCTTCTCTTAGATATTGCTATGCAATGTGTCTGGCATCCACTCAAATAGCAGCACAATGGAAGGATTCGTGTTGAGGAATTCCTCCTCCTTGTCGTCATCCATTTTTGCCAATATATTCACACACCTCGCAATGAGGGGTCTATTTTGCTTCTTCAAGACCATCTTCAAAATCATATCAAGTCTTAGCTTCTTCTTTCCACTTCGGACTATGGTCTTAGATGCTTTCTTTACTATGGCCATTTGAACCTTGGTCAGCCGAGCAACATGGGATATGACATGTCACCCTTTTCCATGTTCACCCTAAACGTCATACCTTGAATGATGAGTGCTTGGTTCCAAGAAATTCCCAGTGGTTGAACCCGTTCGTTGATCTACCATCTCTACTTGAAACAGGGCCTCATCCAGCTCTGTCAATCCCATCTTTTCATACATACTTTTCAGGAGGATATTCACATTAGATCCCCCATCCAACAATGTTCCTGCTATCTCTTGGCCATCACAATACACTTTTCTTGTCATGACCTTATAGTCCACATCATCCAATTCCACTTGCAAAATTAGTGGGTGTTTCAGACTCTACTGTTCCTCATGTTCTTGTTGCGAAGGTCCTTGATCATTTTCCTCATTGCTTTTGTCTTAAAGTTTCTTAATAAAAAGTTCCCAAAATGCTGGAGCCAACTTTCCCAAAATGCTAGAGCCAAAGTCAACAACCGATATAATGTAATCTTAATTGGTGATTGTTTCAAAGATTTGAACAGCTCCACTGAGAGATTTTCCTCACTCGAAGTGGCTCACAACATATTGATCGGTGGCGGGAGGGTGTGCCGGACGTCCTTCCCTCAGACAAGCCTTTTTCCAAATCCTTCAATGTCCTTATGAGACAAGTGGTGTTCTCACGAATGACATCCGCCTCATTTGGACCCACCCTAAGTTCTACGTACCCATACTAGGCATTGCCTCAATGATATCAATAAAGAAAATGAAGAAGAAGCATGAAGTCGGCACCAAGGAGTCCAAGAGGTAGCTCACAAGAAGATGGGAGAGTCCAAGGGCTAGGATGTAAACATCAACAAATTAGAGGAATAAGCATGAAGTCAACACCAAGGAGTCATCATAGTCCAAGACCTAGGACAAGAACATCAACAAAATAGAAAGAAGAACCATGAAATGAACACCAGGGCGTCTTCAACAAGAAAACAGAAGAATGGTAGTGATAGAATATACTAAGAGCCACAAAGATAAACCTATAGCCCATGATTGTAAAAGGTCACCACATGAGTAGACCTAGCTATTTTCTTTGATCAATCCTGACCACCTGAAAGTAGCTATTTAAGCATCAAGAAGGCATTGGCATGTTGTAATACCATACTTTACCACCTTAAGTAGCAATGTATGCACTAAGGGAAGGTGTATTCTTTTGTAACTCACATATATGGTGTAGCAAATAAAAAATAAAATCATTTTAGCAGGATAAGCTAGGGTAGACAACCCTTATTTTGACACAATAATTTTAGGGGGACAACCCAAGGTAGAGTTCCCTTATTGATACATAGAGCAACTTAGAAAGTCAAATCTTCATCAAGCTCATCAAGGTTGACTTGGGAAATTGCATCAACAAGTTCTTCAAATCCAATGGCCTCTTCTTTGTCTTCTATGGCAAGTAGCATGGTGCTTCTCATTTGTTTCTCTATCTTGCTGAGCATTTGGCCTCTACAAGCCCCATCCTTTTACAATATTATTACTAGATTTTCTTATTAGTCCTCTATTCATTGTGCTCCATAAAAGGCTTCATTGTATTCCAAGGTGATACTTTGATCTTCTTTGTTTCTCCTGTCCTTTTCTACAAGTAGAGCCACAAGGTTTTCATATGTAGTGAATGTTGTATGAAGGATCTCTACAGTATGCTCAAAGCGGTGTACATTACACATACTTTTGATACGCATAGCTACCTTGTCTTCATTGGTTGGTTGACATTTAAGGCTAGCAAGTTTTTGAAGAGAGATCCAAACTTACAGAAGTTGAATAGACTTAAAGATCCCCTCGAACAACCAAGTATCCTGAAACTTTGTTGACAGAGGAGGTTTTCTTATTTGTTCTCAATGGTCAAGAAAAATCTGGATAAAAATAGAAATAAGACTAACTTAGACCCATAGTTGTATAGATACATAAAATAGATTAGGCACATTGAATGCACACAGAGCAAGTCACTTCAGAGAGTTTTTGTCTTGGAAGTAGCAATTTGGTGGCCAAATTTGTTGTTGGATGCAATAATAAGAGAGAAAACGAGCAATAAGATAAAGTTGGATAGATGCAATAGGACCAAATCGTGAAAAAATCATGGCCAAAGCTAGATGAAGAGACTATAATAGGCAAAGTTCTAGAGGCAGACCAACAAGATGCAAGCAAGTCATTGATATAGTAGCATCAAAATGAATGATTGTAATGGTAAAAATGGAGGGTGCCAGTATGCATTAAGCAAAAGAAAGCTTTCGCAAATCATGCTCCCTCTTTAGACAATGGATTCTTGATATCACAAAACAAACCATCCTTATGCAAGGATCCGTGACTTGTCCAAATATTTGAAAACCTTTTGATCAAAATGCCTCGACAACTTGCCATACGCTAGAAAGACTGATTACCTCAGAATTGTGAATCCACCACTTACAATCTGTCACCACTTTCAGCCCCTCATAGAATTGTGATATCAAAAGCTGCTTAGAGTTACCATTGGCATGCTTACCCTGGAATTGATAATTTACTTGTAGTCTATCACCACATTTAGAGCCTCACAAAACTATGATATCAAAATCCACTTGGAGTCACCATTGGCATGTGGGGTTTTCATGGCTAGACCAACGGGGGTGGTGACCACCTTTGGATCACTCTTTGGTGATAAGGGAGAAGACATTGGATGAGCCGAAGATAGCGAGGGAGATGAGGTGGTGGTGTTACAATGCAAAACACCAACAACATCAGTGGTAATGGAAGGGGCAAAAGAATTAAAAAATAACATCACCACTACAAGACGTCTTGTCATTTTGATGCTGCCAAAAGTTGGAGTAACATACACAAGCATTGTACAAGGTGTGGAAGGAGGGGCTAGCAATAGAAATTCATTCTTATAGGGAGGAGAGGCCAATGCAAGTAGCACAAGTGATGTGACAACTCTAATACCCTGTAGAAAACATGTTGTGGCTTGCTTGTTTAAAACGGCCAAATGAGACACACATTGCAAAACTTTTGAAATGTGCCCACTAGGCAAGGAGACACACTTTTATGCTGTACAATATTGACTCCTTCTTTGTTAGAAACAAAGAACATAGCATGATCTATAATGATCCCTAAAAGTTATCTGATTGAAAGATTTTGTTGAAAAGCATTTAAATGAGAGTAACAAACGCAAAAAATGTGCTGGGTTGGTGAACATGGGAAAGAGCTCTAATAGGTACAATAGATAGATAGTGGCAGAGTGCAATGCTCTATGGTACTTACACCCACCAAACTTCTCATGGAGGACTCTTTCCCCCACCTTATGTATTCGGCGCCACCTCAAGTGTGGACTCCCTGTTCCGGTAAACAATCAGAGAGCGAAGAAGCTACAAGGCCTTGCCTTGGGCTCTTGGGCCCTTAGCTCACTACTCATTAAGGCCAAGTTTAGACGTGAGAGCCAACCCCCCCTTTTCGGAGGATTGCAGCCGCGCTGTGGCGTTGAGATGAGGCAGAAATCTGAGCAGGGAAAAACGGCTCCCTTTGGAAGATCATTGGCCTGTGCTTTGGGGGGCTGCAACAACAACGGCCTGATGAGCGCTCCTCTTTCCCTTGGACGCCAAATCATTCAAAAGTCCTTGTGTGACGAGCGGTACAAGCAAGCATTGGTGTTGCAACGGGGGCGAAAAGGGATGTTGCTGAGGTGGCAAGCTGGATGACGTGGCAGGAAACCAGCTGGCATCCGACGTGGATCTGGGATGAGTGGTAGTCGTCGTCTATTACACCCTGTTTTTTTGCTGAGTTTCTTCCTGAAGCTTATGGCTATGGCGTCTCCTTCCCGTTGCCCTGATTCCTCTGATTCTGCTTCTCATCACAAGCCTCGTCGCCGTAAGAGTAAACCTCGTCATCACTCACACAAGCATCCCCCCCTTCTTCACTCCGACAAGACGCATCCCCGTAGCAGCAGTTCTAGCTCTTCTGATGCTGACTCCTCTGCGGAGATCGTTGGCCGCACCCGCCACGATGGTCGACACAGGCGCGCCAAACGGAAGCGCAGGTTTTCTCTTGGGCTTCGCTTCCGCATCGTCCGGGAATTTGGACCCCTAGCGTCTTGAGAGCGTTTACTTATATTTCTAGATCCTTGGATCCGTTCAAGATGCGTTATTTAGGAGACGAAAGGCGGTAATGAAGTAGAAATGTCAATGCTTTCAGCGCACGGCTGCTCGCGCTATTTTCGGATGTGTGAGTGTGTCCCCATTAATTGGCGTTCAGTCGAATCGTGGCTATTGACGTCGTTTGTGCATCTTCCTGGCGCAGGCTGGAAATCGAATGCGATAGTGATAGTGATTCAGATGGCTTGGAATATGGCAGAAAAAGGAACAGGAAGGATCGGTCAAATAAGGTAAACTTTCTTTCTGCGGTTTTAGCGGTCGATATCAGCTCATGAGAAGCTTTTCTGGCACGAGTAAGCATTCGTGAATTGAAAATTCTCTTTTAACCGCAAATGTAGGGCAGAGACAAGGGCAAAGATAAGAGTTTTAAACGCAAACCTGATAAGCACAAGCGAAAAGAGGTATTGTGGAGTGCTGTAAATTTTTTGGTCCACGGAACATTCAGTTGTTGGGTTTCTCTTGTATGCACTTTTGTGCGCTGGCAACTGTTGGTGCTGACATCTTATTGCTGCCTGTATGTGAATGGGCCCTTGGAAATTGGAGCTGGGGTCTGCGGCCTGGTCACTTAACTCAATTATTGGCTTTGGTGGTTCTGTTTTAACCGCTGGATGCTGATGATTACATGGACAATGGGTTTGGTGATGTTTTGGCACTGGGGAGTTATACGTCGAAACAGATTAAGGAGAGTGAAGGCCCAGTACAGCTATCCAAGGTTGAGTGATAGGTCTCCATGTCTAAAGCAGATAAAGTTGAAAAGTGTTCTGTTCTTTTGAACATAACGGATAAACACTTTTTTTCCAGTTTCTAGGCGAGACAAAGGACAATGGTGTGAGGCGGAGTGCTGTCTCTGGCAAGAAGGTATTCACTTATATTCACTCCATGGAAATCAAGGAGACATGCTAAAAGCACAATAGTAGGTTGTATTTAATGTCTCCTATTCTCCTTCATACCTATGATGTTACTACGCTTTATACAAAGATCGAGCTGGAAGAACTCAAGTTTAGAATTAAAAAGCTGGCCAAAGTTTTTAAGCAAGCTGAGATTTGACAAAGATAGATGCAAAGTGCTAAAAGGTGAGAAAACAGCTTTATGTTTTGACTTTTTGTGGCTAATCAATGAACATCATGACATTGATTCTAAAAAGAAAGATACACAAAGGTCGGAATTGTTGAAGATGTTTGCTCTTGGATAGTTTTTCTTTTAGATAATCTTTACATCACAATAGGTGATTCTTGAATCCCTATGGCACTAATTGTGTTGTCTTTTTAGCAAACTTTTATCTTTTCACTTATGAATTTGAATTTATGAAACGTCTTATTTCTATTTATACTTGCCCTATCATTTTTCATAAGCTTAGCCAAGCTAGGCATTTTATAGATGATTTATTTGTACCAGATGTTCTTGATGCTTGTGCTTTCCTCGTGACTCTTGTGAACTTAATGGCACTTCAACAGGGGGTTCTTGTGTTTTCTTAGATCGTAGACTCCCTCAGTCCGTCGTCGCAGGATTAGAGGTTGATATACATGTCACATGATAAATGTGAACAACCTGAATGTAGTGGTTTACAAATTATAAAAATACGTCACGCGTCACATTGACTGAAACATTTCTGATTTGGCAAAATATGGAGTCGTTTCTTCCCATTTCCATAGATTTTCCCGTCTTTGTACAACTAAGGAGTCTTTCTCTCTCAAGGTAGTAATTTGATTACTTTGCTAATACACAAGAGGGATAATCCAAGAAAAATAATAAAAAAAGTATGCACAATCTTAGATATGAAATCTTTTATCTATGATGTATCGGCCTTAGGCATGTTTAGAATGATTGAACATAAGTTGAAAACAAAAAGCGGGGAGCTGAACAGCGCGTTTTTCTTTTAGTTTCAAAAGAGAGTTTAATTGAGTATGCATGTGCTTTTTAAGTTAGGAAGGTAATTTTGCATCTTTGTAGGAAGCGGTAGTGGTTACTTCAGTTTTTTATGTTCTGATAATTCATTCATTCTGTAAATTCTTTCTTTCATTCATACGAGAGAGAGAGAGAGAGAGAGAGAGATTTTATTTTGGTTTTTTGGTCATTTTGGATTTGTTTGTTTATTTTTGCTTAGTCACCTTCTTCCTTTCTTTTTTATCTTGTTATCTTTCTCTTTTGTTTAATTGAGGTATTTTAGTAAGCACTGGAGTTGCCCAAGAGACTCCCCGGGTCTTTAGAAACCCAGTATAGCTGCTTATGCTTGGGCACTGATGACGACATAAGCGTTGTTTTTCTTGCTCAGTATGTCTACCTTTGTTTGTTTGTTTGTTTTTTTTAATTGTTACCTCATTTTTCTTCTCTTTCTTTTTCTCTTTTATTTTTCTTTGTGGACTTTAGAACTAGGTGTATGTATAGACTTAGTACTAGCTAGTACTAAGTCTATTATTTTTCTTTTTCTCTTTTATTTTTCTTCTCTTTCTTTTTCTCTTTTATTTTTCTGAATTTGTATGATTGGATATATTCTAGGTGTATGTATAGACTTAGTACTAGCTAGTCACTCTGATGATATCCAGTTGCAGCTTGTGCATTAACACTTTCACTCTTGTATCAATGCTGGAGACCTTGATGGCTTTGTCATTAATTAATATACAAGCTGTTTGCGCATTATGATAATCGCATATAGCACTCTTTGTCATTGAATAATAATTAATGCTGTTTATAGGCTAGGCTATCTGAAGAGACCCACTAAATCATTGAGTGTTTGATGGTGCCTTTGCTTGTATAGGCGAGTGGGTGTAGGGAAATAAGCACTGCCCAATCCAAGAACTTGATATGATCTTACCTATGTCTCTTGCCTCTTTTGCTCACCAACACCTCTTTTATAGAGTTTGAATGTGCACCAAATTTACACTTGGATACATTGGTTCCAATGCAGGCTGAGCCAAATCAATGCTGGTAGAGCGGAGTGTGGAGCAACATGTGGTGCTGCTTTTGGTCCAACTTGTGAAGATCCACACTTTTCGAAAATGCAAATGTGTGCAATGCATGCAGAATTTGAATGCCGATTGGCCCTCCAATGGGGAAGAGTGCCCTCGTGAGAGTACTTGTTTCTTTTTCGACCTACATGCAAGGTGGGAGAGAGATGACGGATGAATGCAATGTGGTAGAAAGAATGCTACGTGAGATTCACAATGAAAGGGTGATACCCTTTCATTAATGTCCCTTGAGATCACTCAAGTTCCATCTTCCCATTTACACCTACCCTTAGCCTATGACCCATGCACCTACCATTCAATGCACTCTAATGCACCCTTTCCCTTTCCTATTGCCCCTAGGACCTAGACACGTGTGTGCACATCTTTATTACTAATCATTGGCCAATGTTACATAGTTTTGGTGGTACTATTTACACCGCTTGATCGATCATAAATACAAACATATAACCGCACCATCAAATTGGCGCCTAACAATAATAAAGTTCTAATGACTATTAATTAACTAAATAATCATTTCTCTTGTCATGACACTCCTGCTTGAATGAGCAAAAGTCCTCTTCTGGATTATTGCTTGTCTCTTCCTCTTATGTGCACTTTCTCTTGTTACTTCTGCCATTGCATCGCCTCTTTGTAATCTGCGAGTATCTGTGGAAAATCTGTAAAGAACTCTTCTTCCATCCATTGTGCATCACTAGCTGGCTGGTTTTTAAACTTCAGTAAATACATATATCTCTTCTTTCCACGAGTACTCTTCTCTTTATGGTACACGATCTGTTCCGGAGTAAGAACTTCAGTCCCATCTT
Organism: Dipteris shenzhenensis; assembly: GCF_047967505.1. Taxonomy (NCBI): domain Eukaryota; kingdom Viridiplantae; phylum Streptophyta; class Polypodiopsida; order Gleicheniales; family Dipteridaceae; genus Dipteris; species Dipteris shenzhenensis. The sequence goes on from NC_141612.1 coordinate 24,273,852, forward strand.
CAAGTTCAGGTTCTTCTTGATGCTGAGTATCCAAAAACGCAGAAGTATCGCCATGGTATCTCTTCAAATTGCTCACATGAAAGATGTTCTTCATACGCCAGTGGGCTGGTAACTTTAGCTCATACGCTTTGGATCCTTCTTCTGGATATAAAGCTGCTGAAATCTGAAATGGACCATAAAACTTGGGTGCTAGCTTGACATATTTGGTACTTCCTCTCACTGACTTGATTCTTCTTTTATCAATCTTCAATAAAACCCAATCATCCTCCTTGTAATAAACTTCTTTTCTTTTTTTATTGGCTGCCTTGGATTGTTGAATCTGGGCCTTCTTAATATGTTCTTTTACCTGCTCAATAACCTGTGACATATCCTCAGCAAACTGGTCAGCAGCAAAAATTCGCTCCCCCAAGTGTGTTATTGGAGTGGATAAACATTGCCCATAGATGATTTCAAATGGGGCTTTCTTGGTGGAAGTATGTACAGTGTTATTATAAGCAAACTCTAACATGGGTAAGAACTCTGGCCACCTTCTAGGTTGGTCATGGACATAAGCTCGAAGTAAAGTAATTATGGTTTGATTGGCATTCTCACTTTGTCCATCTCCTTGAGGATGGAAGGCTGTAGTAAATTTCAGTTTGGTTCCGAGATTCTCTAATAGAGCTGTCCAAAAGTTGCTAATGAAACGGCCATCATTATCGGATACAATGGATTTTGGTAACCCATGTAACCTGAAAATTTCCCTAATGAATAACCTTGCTGTTTCAGGAGCAGACAATTCTTTTTTACAGGGAATAAAATGAGCTTGTTTACTCAGCCTATATATAACAGTGAAAATCTGTTCAAACTGACCAACCTTGGGGAAACCAGACACAAAATCCATTGTAATGTGTCCCCACCTTTCCGAAGGAATAGGCAAAGGCTGCAAAAGACCAGCAGTCTTACTTGTGTCAGATTTAATGCGCTGACATACGTCACATTGTTGAACAAAGGTCGAAACTTCTTTGCGAAGTTTAGGCCAATGGAAGTATCTCTCAATATTGTCAATGGTCCCTCTAATGCCTTTATGTCCAGAATATGGACTCGCATGTAACTCACTCATGACTAGATACCGAAATGTTTTGGGTACACATATGGCACGTCCCAAAAATAGGTATCCCTCCACGATGGAATAAGCCTCTAAATCCCCGACCTCATTACGATGAATCTTCCCATAAATGTCAGCGAAGTCCTCATCTAAAGGATAAGCTTCAACCATTGCTCCTAATGATTTCTCCTTAATAACAGAAACGTGATTAACTTGGGGCCGTCTACTCAAAGCATCAGCTACTAAATTCTCCTTTCCTGGCTGATATTCGATATTTGGTTGCCCAAAGGATTGAATATATTCAGCCCATTTGATTTGCCTTGAAGAGACAATGGGTTGAGAGAACAAGTGCTTGATACTTTGATGGTCAGTCTTAATCTTGAAAGCAGAACCATATAAATAATGCTTCCATAACTTAAGAGCATGAATGACTGCCAATAACTCCTTCTCATACGTGATATATTTCAATTCAGCCCCTTGAAGTTTTCTACTCTCATAAGCAATGGGATGCCCTCCTTGCATCAACACTGCCCCAATCGAGGTACCACTTGCATCCGTACATACAACAAAGAACTCTTTGTCCATGTCCGGAAGTGTTAACACTGGTGCAGTCACTAATGTTCTCTTAAGCTCCTCAAAAGCTACTTGGTGAACCTCTCCCCACTCATACAAGGAATGCTTCTTCAACAAATCTGTTAGTGGGGAAGCAAGACGTGCAAAATTCTTAATGAATCGTGATAATAACTACACATCCCTAGGAAGGATCTCAGCTCATGTAAGTTTTTGGGTATTGGCCATTCAATTATGGCCTTGACCTTTTTAGGGTCAACCCGAATTCCCTCGGCAGACACAATGTGTCCCAAATACTCTATTTCTGTCTTGAAGAACTCACTCTTCTTGGTATTTAGGAACAATCGATCCTTCCTTAGGAGCCCCATCACCTTAGCAAGGTGATCCTTATGCTCTTCCTCATTCTGGCTGAACACTAAAATGTCATCGAAAAAGACTATGACAAATTTTCCCAAGTAGGGTCGCAAAACCCTTCTCATCAGCCTACTAAAAGTGGCTGGAGCATTAGTTAGGCCAAAAGGCATGACCAAAAACTCATAATGTCCAGTGAGTGCGAAAAGCAGTCTTATGTTCATGCCCAGCTTTCATACGAAGTTGATGATAACCAGATTTCAAATCCAATTTTATAAAAACTTTAGTACCTTTAAGCATATCCAATAAATCATCCACTCTTGGAATCGGATACCGGTTCTTAATCGTAAGTTTATTCAAAGCACAGTAATCTATACACATACGATATGATTCATCCTTCTTCTTAACCAATAATACAGGTGCTCCAAATGGAGAATTGCTTGGTCGAATCAGGCCTTTTTGCAACAGATCTTCAATTTGTTTTTCTACCTCCTCCATTTCTATCCTGTTCATCCTATATGGGGCTCTACATGGAGGAGAAGCTCCTGGCTCTAAGTCTATGGCATGATCATCTTCTCTCTCCATAGGCAATTCGAATGTCATCTCTTGAAAATCGATCCTCATAAGCTCTAAGGAACTTATTTCTCTTACGATCTTCTTTTGAGATATGAAGATCTCGTGAATCCCGTATATACACAAGATTACAATCTACCCCTTTTTTTACCAATCTTTTCGCTTGGGTAGGAGTAATCAATGGAATTGTATACACGTCCCGATCCCCTACGATCCTTATGTTTTCATCCTTATGTACAAAGCAACAATGATGAGTATGAGGATGAATAGCAGGGTTAAAATCATACCGTCATGGTTTACCTAGAATCATGTCAACGTCTTGTAAAGGGGCTACTAGAAAATCCCTTCGATCTCTATATTTTTGTATACAAAAAGGAATATTTCGTACTATGGATGTGTCTTCTTCATTGTGTCCCCTAAAAGCTCCTGAAAGCGACATGTTTTTTATAGGTTCTGGTTTAAGATGGAGTAATTTTGCCAATCTATCACTTATTAAGTCATAATTACATCCATCATCTAGGAGAACCACTATTCTCTGTCCATTCACGAATCCATACACCTTAAAAAGATCATGAGGCCCAAAGGTATTGGCTGAATGGACAGCATTCACTATTGGCTCAATAGTCACAGTAGATTTCGAGGGTGACAAGGTAGAAGCCTCACCCTCTTGCTTGGATGACTTGGCTTTCCCTTTTATTGAATTCGTCTCGGCAATCTTAGCCAAGAGAACGGGACACTTATGCCATACGTGCCCTGGCTTATGTTTTCTTACAACCGAAACATTTTCCTTCCTTAATCAACTTCCTCTTCTCTTCGTCAGTCATAGAAGGAAATGGCACCCATCCAGGACGTGATTGGCTGTTCACATTCCTTACAAGAGCTTTACCCTTCCCTTTATTATTCTTAAACCGGTTTGGTTTCCTAAAAGTGGGTATATTATTGGTCTTAGATGATGACCCATACTCCTTATTGAAGGGTTTACGAGGATTCAATTTTCTCTCGGCTATTTCAGCCAGCTTAGTGAGGTCCTTAAGCGTGGTCGGGTTAAACATTTCAACCTCGTACCTTACTTTTGGGCTTAAAGCTGCTAAATACTTCTTTCTCCTATCTTCCTCACTCTTTTCGGGTAACTCTAGAGAGAGTTTCCAAAATCTGGTTGTAAATTCTGCATTACTCTCATTATCGAACTGCCTAAACCTCTCCCAACGAAAGGTTAGGTTCTCTTCATGCCTCGGTGGCATGAAAGTGGTTTTCAGTTGCTCCACAAATTTAGCCCATTCATGAATAGGCTCTTTTCCTGTCTGTGACAAGGACCACCACATTAGAGCATCCTTCAGCAGATGCAATGTGGCAAGAGCAAGCTTCTCTTGCTCGGTCTTGTCTTGATGGGCAAAGTATAGCTCAAAATGACGAATCCAATTGAGGATTTTGTCAGCCTCCCTTGCCCCATCATATTTGGGGAACTCAATTCTCTCTCGCGGTTGGAATTTGGACCTCTTAGAAGGGTTACTCAACTCTTCATCCCCGAAGTTTAAAGTCCTCTTAGTCCCTAATCTTGTCATAATGGACTGCTCAATCATATTGCTAAGCTGGAAAACCAGCTTATCAACAGGAGTCTCCTCTCTTCCTCTTGCACTTGGATTAGAATCCATGTGTATTGGGTTTTGAGTTGAAGGCGTGAACTCATCACCTTGTTCTTGGCTGGTCTCATTTTTTCTTTCATTACGAAAGGAGAACTCCCTATCAGTAGGTTCTTGAAGGAGAGACTGCTGTAAATCTATTTGTGGGTTATCATACTCAAGATGTGTATAACTCTCACCTAATCCATCCTCTTCAAGAGGGGGTGAAGGTGTTCTTTCTCTCTCTCCTTGGGGTAATGGAGGAAAAGGAATAAGTTCATTGCTATATGTCCCTTCCCCTTCCATTCTTTCCTTTTATTAATACAAGAGAGAAAATGTCTTGCTGTAATTTCAAAAAAGAAGGTTTATTTTACAACAAACTTCAAGTGTTGTAAAGGTGATGGTACTTATCCGACTCCCGCTTCGTTTGTGTAAAAAAGACACTTAAAATGACCTCCTTTCCCTTCTTTTTTCAAGCTTTTCTTCTTGTATTTCTGCTGTAAACTGGTACACTCCGTTTGGGCTACTTGTTTTGAGCGAATTGGAGCTCTAGATACCGTTATAGGGGGTACTTGATGGGTGGATCACTCCCTTAAAATCTTATTCCGATCCGACTTCCGATTGTGTAGAACGGGAATCCCTTTTTCTCACGGTTTAAGGGTACATTCACTTTGGGGGGGGGGGGGGCAAAAAGAGAACACGCCGTTCGCCGTTCGCCGTTGAAGGCCAAAATTTTTCAGAAAAATCCCTTGTCTCAGAACCTCGAGATCGGCCAGTCGTGATCCTTTTCCGCCAACCTCTCTTGCGATTTCCGTCGTTCGCAACTGTCGCCCTCTTCTCGTCCCGCTCGTGGATCGTCACCGCTCTGATACCAAATGTGAAGATCCACACTTTTCGAAAATGCAAATGTGTGCAATGCATGCAGACTTTGAATGCCGATTGGCCCTCCAATGGGGAAGAGTGCCCTCGTGAGAGTACTTGTTTCTTTTTCGACCTACATGCAAGGTGGGAGAGAGATGACGGATGAATGCAATGTGGTAGAAAGAATGCTACGTGAGATTCACAATGAAAGGGTGATACCCTTTCATTAATGTCCCTTGAGATCACTCAAGTTCCATCTTCCCATTTACACCTACCCTTAGCCTATGACCCATGCACCTACCATTCAATGCACTCTAATGCACCCTTTCCCTTTCCTATTGCCCCTAGGACCTAGACACGTGTGTGCACATCTTTATTACTAATCATTGGTCAATGTTACATAGTTTTGGCGGTACTATTTACACCGCTTGATCGATCATAAATACAAACATATAACCGCACCATCAAATTGGCGCCTAACAATAATAAAGTTCTAATGACTATTAAATAATCATTTCTCTTGTCATGACACAACTAGCCTTGCCTCCATAGAGAGTTTCTTTTATCATTCGTTTGGGGTTATGCAAACACCGATAATGAGTTGCCAAACTTCTCATGGCAGTGCGCCTTGCTCTGTTCATCATCTGAGAGCCACTTTCCGTTTCTCCGTTTGTCCTTGTGAACTGTGCACCGTTTGCTCCGTACGCCTCAGTAGTTTCATGACCTGCTTTCTGTTGCTTGGTTCATCCTTGCGACCTGCCATAGCCTCAATATTGTGTATGACCTGCCTTGGCACCATTTTTCCTTACAGCTCCTAGAGGATTTTGTTGTGCTCTTCAGGATTGTGACTGGGTTTTACATAGGGGATGGTAGCTTGGTTGTAGACTCTAGAGGAGACTCAGAGAGGCATGCTTCTTCGTTTAGATGATCTACTTGATTGATGGTGAGCAAGTCATGGTCAAGATATCCATGAGGTCTTCGCGGTGGTGCGGCAAAGCTTTCGCTCGAGGACAGACCTTTGCCAGCATCACAGCCTAGAATATTTGGGTCGCTCGATGTAGTCGCGTGATGGGGGGGAGCAGACTTGACCTGTTGCCACCCTTGTCAATATCTGGCACAATATCATCTGTAATCTGTGAACTATCTGGGAGAGTGTTCTAGAAGACTGTTGAAAGGCATGAGCATTTTGGGAAGGCTTGGCCTGTAGGCATCTTCAATGTTTATGGGTCGAGGTATCCGCTGGTTGTATAAACCCTTCAGGGCTGTTGGCAGCAGCTTCTGGGGTACTCTAGGCAGTGAGGTGGACGCTAGGCAGGCTGCAGGACAGCCAGCACTTCTCTTTTTTCAGGGCCTCACAGATTGCTGAGTTGTATTTTTCAAATCTTGTAAAATAAAAAAGGTATCCTTTAATACTAAGACGGGATGAGGAGAGAGTCATGTGGCATGAAAGGGATCAGTCCTTGTAATTCTTGTAGTCTTTAGTGTGGGGCTAGGACTCTATAGACTTTTTTGTATGTGACTTATCTGGGAGAGTGTTCTAGAAGACTGCTGAGAGGCATGAGTATTTTTGGAAGGCTTGGCTTGTAGGCATCTTCGATGTTTAATGGGTCGAGGTATCTGCTGGTTGTATAACCCCCCCGGGGCTGTTGGCTCCAGCGTCTGGGGTATTCTAAGCAGTGAGGTGGACGCTAGGCAGGCTGCAGGACAGCCAGCACTTTTCCTTTTCCAAGGCTGCTGAATTGTATTTTTCAAAGCTTGTTCATGGGTTATAAAAAGGAAAAAGGTATCCTTTAATGCTAAGACGGGACGAGGAGAGAGTCATGTGGCATGAAAGGGATCAGTCTTTGTGGGGCTAGGACTTTTTGTGTGGAATACCTTAGAATTGAAGGACAAATCACTATAAAGATACGAAAATTGAATCCAGTCTCAAAGGACATCTTGTGCAAATTGTGGGACATCCTTTCTCATAATGTACTTGGCCTGAATGTGTGACGACTAGTTGATACGAGGTTTTGGCATTCAAGGATTATTAGGTCTCACCTTAAGGGACTTAGGCTAGAGGTCTCACTAGAGAAAGGAGGTGGTTTTCCTGGGGAATTAATATACTGTGACAAGAGTGAAATGAAAAGAGCAGGCTGCAATTTGAATAAGGGGAACATTGTTAGTCCCACTGGATTTAAGAATAGATAGCAGTTGTGTCCACTTTTAAGAGGCATAGAGCCCCTTTTGGAACTCTGATGAGCAGTCAGAGCAGTCAATTGATTGTTTGATACAATATTTGCCAATCTAAACCTTTAAGTGGGTGCATAGGCAGCACTGTGGGTCAGCGTGTTGGTTTTGTGAACTAAGTACATAGTGAAAATGAGTTCTTACAAATTGAGTAGTGCATAATTCAGTTGTGTTGTGGGATTTAAATTGGCTCACAGGGCTGGGGAGTTCCAGTTGAATTTGTTTAACGACTGCATGAAATAGCCTGAAAGGATGCCTGTTGTTTTTTACATAGATTCTCATAAGTTTGCCTGTTGTTTTCTCATGTAGATTTTCATATATTGTGTTTGAATGTAGATCCTCATGAAAGTTGAAAAAACAAAGGAGGACAAGTTGGCAGAAAACAACCGCAATGAGCTTCTCAAGTTTCTGAATGCAAGCTACGACTGATCGTGCTGTCGAAAGTTGGCAACAATACTGTTAAAATTGGCTCTTGGAGATGTGGAGCATGAAAGTGTATATTTACTACATAACGATCATGCACTCAGCCGTAGATATTGAGACTGGTCTGATCTCAACTGTTCTAAGGTGCTACTGTTCTGAAGCTTGCTTCAAATGTCGAAGGATCTTCAAGACAAAAGGGTTTTAATGATTTTGCAGTATCTGAATGTCATGCCTCCAGATTTGGTAGTGGGACTAGGTGCGTCTAATTCTTGAATAGCCTCAGTTATGGAAGAATCTTACCAAAAGGGGTAGATGCCCCTTAAAGAACTAATGCACAAGGGCATATGTTTCATGAATCAAGAATTGCATTCCCCCTCCCCCCCCCGGCTCCTTCCATGTGCGAGTGTTCGAGGGGTCTGCTGGTTATTTCTCTGATGGAGTATTCAGTTAACTCTTAGGGTTTTCGCTCTTGACACTGATTATGATATGAATGGCCTCTGAAATGTCCCTCTAGTCTGTGTGTAATCGTAATCTTTGGCACTTAAATGCCCTTGTATTTGTGAATTGTGGATTAGGGTGGCTAATTGAGCAAAACTCAGGTTGTAATTCTTGCAGCAACATATAGCAGGTTTCATGGATAATGTAGTTGTAAGCTCTCTCTCTCTCTCTCTCTCTCTCCTGTTTTTCCTTCTTTGCCTGTCTTTTTTCTCTTTCTTTCCTAACATTCGGGATATATTTTAATCTTGCTTTTAAAATAGGAAAAGTTAAGGTTGATTATGTAGACTTGGAATTCAAGATGATCAACTATCACAGACTGTTCTTTTTGTGACTTACAATTAGAGATATTGCCATATGCTTTTAAAGGATTTCTGATGCAAATTTTCAAAATGCAGGATGACACATTGGTCCAGTTAAAGCATCTATAAGGATCTAGTCCTTGCATTTAGGCTGCTAAGCCTTCCTTATTAAGGCTCCTTGAAATGGAATGGTCCTGTTTTGTATTTACAGCACACTGGTGACCCCTACTTAATTCTAGGCACTCCATAGAGAACTACCGATAACTTTAAAATTGATGTCTTGCATTACTGCAATGAAAGATTTAGCTTCATGTTACTCTGTATGTAATTCCTCGTGGCTCTAATAGGATAGCTAAGTGTTTGTCACTTTGTTTTAGTTATTGGCTTGCAATAATTGTCTGGTTCACTAGTTTAGGCTTCAAAAATTATGGCATTTGACCTAAATGGTTTTGACCAACAGGACAAAAGGATTGGTCTCAGAAAACCATTGATGTCTTGCATTACTGCAATGAAAGATTTAGCTTCATGTTACTCTGTATGTAATTCCTCGTGGCTCTAATAGGATAGCTAAGTGTTTGTCACTTTGTTTTAGTTATTGGCTTGCAATAATTGTCTGGTTCTCTAGTTTAGGCTTCAAAAATTATGGCGTTTTACCTAAATGGTTTTGACCAACAGGACAAAAGGATTGGTCTCAGAAAACCATTGATGCTATTCTTATAATAATAGGAATGGATCTTTGATTGAAAGCCAACCCAACTTGACAACTATAGGAAAGTCTTTTGTTTGTGTGCATTCTTGAAATGGTATTGCATACATTCACGTTTGTAGGAAGTCCTGTGCATGCTTAAAATGGTATTTGCATAAATTGAGGTGTTAACTGACTTTGTCGTCTTGGGTAAGTCGTGCATTCCCCCATGGAAAAGAGTTTACCAGACGACTTGAAGTCATTGCATTATAGCAATGTAGTTCCATCCATGAAGAACTCCACTGATGCATACATGAATAAACATCCATCCATTTATGCACATGTGCCTGAGTGCACAGAGAGAGAGAGAGAGAGAGAGAGAGAGAGAGAGAGAGATTGTGTTAACATACGTTACAGAGCAACCTTAGTGGTGCAATGTCGGAGTTCTCTCCATGACTTGATTAAATATAAGCGTTCATAGCATTCGGATGCTTGTTGTGAAAGCAGGCGGGAATGGTGACTTTTAGGATGTGGTAAAACACATCTTGCATAAGGGACTACACTGCAGGATTCACAAGGTCATAATATTTAGTCTACACCATTGTCTAGTTGCATAGTAGACAATAACTGTTCCTCCCATGGCATATTTTCCCACTTGCTTGCATGTATTTAACATCTCATGTGAATTGACCTTGTTCAGTCAAACACTTGGTCAAGATGCCCTCCAACTGCTTATATGATGCACAAAGGGAGGGTGTATAGACTTGCCTGCCTTGCCTTCTTGTGCACTTAATATTCATGTAATAGTTGTTAGAATTCTTGCTACATGTGTGGATAACACAGCACTAGCCTTCTTGTGCACTTAATACCCTTGTAATAGTTGTTAGCATTCTTGCTACATGTGTGGATAACACAGCACTAGCTAAAGGTATTGTTAGCATTCTTGCTACATGTGTGGATAACACAACACTAGCAAAAGGTATCGAAGTCGAAAACACAGCAAGAATGGTCTTATACCCAATGGTCGACTGACAAATTTTCAGATTTGAAGCTTTGGACAAGCTGGACCTGTTATATGCTGCCATAAAAATGAAAAGCACAATGCCCCAACTCCTGTACACAATGGAGTGTTTGGGGCCTTGATCTAGTAGGCCATAATTGAAGTTCAGATTTGATGGCCATATTTGAGGCTCACATCCGGCAGCCACTCTTCAAATCTTAGACCTAGATCCAATGTTCAATGCCCAAGTCAAGAATCCAATCTCCACATGGTTAACTCACCCTTCTTCTTAAGGATAATATAGTAATACATGGCAAAAGGCCTTATCCAACCCTTGTGGTAGCAGAGACTAAAGTGGAGAGTTGCGAAGTAAAAGCATGAAGTGAAAGAGGAGATGACAACCAAGTATATCAACAGAATGCTCAGGGACGCATGGGAGCACACTGCAAGAAATCCCATGCCAAATTAGCTCCAATGAGTCAAGGCCATCGGTGGCATTTATCCCTAGCTTTGTACATCTATAACCACCTTTTTTGCTCATTGAAATTTGAGTCCCATAGTCAACTGCAAGGAAGAAGAGGAGTATCTATGGAAATACATTTTCCTTAGTTGCACATATATAGATTCATCGAAACACAAAGAGAGGAAGAGGGATTCTACTAAGCTCTAACTCGAGAAGTAAGTTGGGGATCTAGTGAGTACTTCTAGTTTACGTTTTTACTTTGCAAGGACTTTTGAAAGTGTTGCAACATGTGCATAAGTGTGATTGGGGTGCCCTTGTGTGGAGATTGTGTTGTAGATTGTGGCATGTGGATGCCTCTCCAAGTTATTGCTAAAGTGGCACCCACATACTAATTATCACATATCAGATTGCATACTCAACATCCTATGAGCACTCACTCTTGTATTTTCCAACCTTGACGATGTTTTATCATACATTTACTTGCAAATATTTTGCATTGCACTAGTTTAAGATAAAAATTAACATAGTATTTACATATTTATACATTTCTGCATGGCTAACACAAAACCCCTTTTTCACAACTCAAGAATTCTACTTTTGTTTCTAGTCCCTGCTCTATTTCAAGCTAGTGGATACATATTTGGGTCTTGGGATGGGAAAATGTCAAAATAAAAGCCCTTGCATAGCTTGTATATATGTTTTGTATGAGATTGTATTTCTTGGGGTTGGTGCATGTAGGTGGCATGCATGAATAAACTAAGTAAGATCCCCTTGCTCTATTTATCCATAATTGTAAGGCACAACCCAAACCTCTAGTGTGCCTCACATGGCTAAACTATCCGATGAATCTTGAAAATAAAGGATCTACGGAAAGATTACGAATTTATCATAGAAATGTAAGCATTAGTTTCCACTAGTATGGAAAGGTTAATGTTTAAGAAATTGATCTCTTTTTGGCTAGGCAAAACCTTTGGAGTAAGTTTGCTTGTAAGGTTTTAGTGGAAGAGAAAAATGAAGTGCAAGAAAAGAATGACGAACTTGCACTCGGTATAAGTTTAAGATGGCTTTAATCTCAACAAATTAAAGAGTGGAATATGAAGGGCAACATTAATAGGCTAGATAAATGCTATGTAAAATTGCTCACAAAAGTAATGGAGATAATTGAAGTCTTTGATAGTTAGTTGGGCCTCATTAATGGAAAACTTCCCCCTTGAGGATTTTGACCTTCATACGAGAATGTAGATAAAGGTTTCTTCGGACAAGCAAGTAGAGCATCCTTTCACAGGTGAAGAATAGAAAAAAGGATGACTTATGATCAGTAGAAATGTGTAGGGGAGAAATGAGAAGCTAAATATAAGGGAGAGGTTGGCACCTAAGAGATTTACGAGCAACAATAATGGTTAGCATTTCACCTGGAATTATATTTATTGCTTTCCACATTCACAATAACATGGTTGGATGATATAATCGTAGAGGCCATGTGGAGAAGTTAGGAGTGTTTGGCTATGGAAGTGGTGACATTGGTTTGTCACGTTCATGGGTGAATCTTTAGCCAATGGCAAGGACTCAATTGGCAAGATGGTCTTACTCTCTCTCTCTCTCTCTTTCCTTATTCAAATTAAGCACTTAGATTCAGCTCAATCTTTAGTGCAAACGTGGAAAAGGCTACTCCCTATCCCGAGATGGCATGGTAGGTAAGAAATTTGGATGATGATAATTTTAATATGGGCATTTGGTGGAGCTTGGCATTTACTAGGAATAATGTAGCTTAAGGAGGTCTCTTAGGGTTGGGGATTTGGAATCTAGAATTGCCCTCTTCAACTTAACTCATTAAAAAACAAGAACTATGGTCTTGTATTTGCACAATGCTTTAAGATGGTGGATTAGATGGAAGATAGAATGGAGAACTCCTACTTCCACATGGTAGTATGAAATATTGATTGAAAACAACCTTCCCCTTCGTGGTTGCTCAGAAAGTTGGGAAACTTGAGACTCCTACACCTAAACAATGAGATTTAAAAGGGTTTGGAAGCATTAGTGCTTCCCCCTAGTTCAAGATTTTAGTAAGCAAAAGTTTGCACAATGGCTTCCTTTAAAGGATTATTTGAGAGATGCCTCCTTTGTAGGTCTTCTCGTTAGTTTACACGTCTTGTACTTTGGAGTTATTCAATTTCCAAATGGCCTTGGAATATGGTAAATCAAGGACACCATATGGATGCATACAATTATGTATGTTCCATTGGAGGAATGCACAACCCAATTTACAAAAAGGACTTATAATATGGTTACACATCTATGTCCAATATCATGCAATTCTATATGTTGAGTTGCAAGAATGCGTTACAATGAGATCATAGGAGATTCAAGTCTAGCTTGAGCCTAATCTAACCTTCAGCTAGAGGTGTTGTCTTGTTCATTGTGTGAACTACGTGCAATCACATTTTTTAAAAGAATGAATGGTCCTTTAGGTATAAGCAAATAGAAAGCAAATTAAATTTGTTCTTAGGTTAAATTCTTACAATGGGATGCAACGAATTCTACTAAAGATTGTTTTAAAAAATTGGAACTATTGCAATTTCTGCAATAAAACTATGATGCAATGGCTTTCTAAGGACACATCCTTCTCTTTTGTAGCCTCCTAACCCACCTCTTTTATATGGATACTCATGAAAGCACTACCTTCAGTATTTTTGGGAAAAAAGAAATGCTTCTCCTGCTTGATTTTATTCCTTTGGATTCATAAAATTGTGCAAATGGGATTTAACTTTTGCCAAGTAATATTAGACTATAAATAGTTTGGGAGGGCAACGGGGGTAAAGAGGGAGCAATTAGTTATATGAGGTGACGAGGATCATTGAGCGAGGGGGGATGGGTGAATAAAACTAAGGGTGAGAAGAGATGGATCCAATGCATGGGAGGTTAATGGAGGGGGGATCCAAGTCCAATCCATGCATGGGGCCATTAATGAGAGGGGGGGGGGGGGGATGAGGGAAAGAGAGGGCAGGAGCACCTCAGAGAGGGTGAGGCTATCATGAGGGGGAGGACAAGTGAGGGATGGATGGGGCTACGTGAATCCTTGGCATGTGCTACTTATTGATTCCTTGCATGTGTCCAATCCATGCATGGGGCCATTAATGAGAGGGGGGGGGGGGATGAGGGAAAGAGAGGGCGGGAGCACCTCAGAGAGGGTGAGGCTATCATGAGGGGGAGGACGAGTGAGGGATGGATGGGGCTACGTGAATCCTTGGCATGTGCTACTTATTGATCCCTTGCATGTGCCCAAGTGCTCCTCCTTCCAAAGTTTCACATGTGCACAAACTATCTTTGAGACTCCATCTGATACTACTTCAAGAGAAATGGAGAGATGTTAGCACACTTTGACCTGACTTACACATAATTAAACAAACAAAATAGGGATGTTGTAAGAAATCCTAAATGCTAAATAAGCTAAATGTTAGTGTGACAAATGGTGCGCCACATTTAGTCCTAAAACTTTTATTGTACCATAGCTAGAGGACCCTATATATCTTAGCTTAACAACATTAGAGCCTTTATCAAACTCCTTGACATAGGGAGCTAAACATTGGTTAGACTTTGACACACAACCACATGCTTTAAAAGGAGGGCATGGGCATTATCCCAATAGCTAATGGGTGGAGTGATTGTAATAAATGAACGTTAGGTGAAGGGACTCCGAAAAGTTGCAGCAAAGGTAGAAAAAAAAGGATAAGAGGGATGGAGTATTATTCTACTAATGGGGCAAATATTGTTGCAGCAAGGTACCAATTGAAGGGATAAGGGGCCTGAAGTAATGTTGTGCTAACCTAGTGTTTAACACACAAATATCATGCAATGGCTAGAAAATGAGGGCATTATCCCAATAGCTAATCGGTGGAGTAACCTTGAGATATGGGAGTGAGGTGAAGGCACTCTCAAGAGTTACAGCAAGGTAGGATAAAAAGGGATAAGGGGCATGTAGTATCGTTGTGCTCATGGGACAACAATTAGTTTTGCTGTTGCTACGAATTGACATTGACACTAAATGTCACATAGCAAGATACTGCTAAACAAATGAAAATATTTGAAAAAACATGTCTGTCACCTAGGACACAACTCGGTCTTGCAAAAAGTTGATACATTTCAAACCACCTTTACGATATTTCTCTAAGAGCAACTTGGAGATCTCTAAGAGAAACTTCGGACACTTTTCTTCTTCTTCTAAAATCATGCGGTCCACCGCTGACCATTAAACATTAATAACTTATTTGAAGGCACAAATGAAAAACTGTTTATTGGATAAAGAATTATATTGTTCCCCACATCTAGAAAATGCATTCAGTAAGGTGAGCAAACGTCCTTAAACTTTCGTTGTTTATGATCCAACTGTTTTTCTTTTCATGAGGCAGTAGTAGATGATATCATAAATTGCTTCAAATAAGTGCGCACCTTTGTGAGAATTGTGTGTGTGGATAAGATACTGCTTCTATCAACCAAACATTTAAATTTCATAAGTAGATAATTGTCAAAGATTGCACCCATTGAAAGCTCTCAGAATGCACTACATAGGCTTTTGCATGTAGAGCACATTCAGTCTATTTTACATTCTCTCATATTAATCCGTTCATCTTCCTCTGATGTTCCATCATGATCGGTATACAAGACCATCATGTAATTGTCACTTCTGTCTTCACTGTCACTATATTCATCAGCTTCACCATCCCTGCGAAAATATGGTCTAGCTAACTCAGGTTGTACATGCCTCCTTTGGAGCCGTAAAACATGCATAATATCAGACAGATATTGAGTCCCTTCTTCTCTTCTCCTTTGATTTGATTCCATAACCTGTATAGGATTAAATAGACAGTGTCATAAACCACATTTCTAGAACTGACCCAAATTTAAAAGCACCTGTAAGTCAGCAATTGCTACTTGGTGAATTTATATCTTACAGAAATTTCCAACTTGTATGTAACAAAATATCTACATGACAGATTCGAAATAAAATAATCTAACCTTTTCAGCATCAGCAGGAAGAGGCACAAGTTCTTCAGCAGTTGGAGCCCAGACCTTCGCAGTATTATCAATTCCACTTGTTGCAAGTATTGTGGCATGAGGATGGGATTCCAAACAATTCACCACCTGGCTATCTCCATGGAAAAGAGCCACTAGCCCTGCCCCCTTCTTCTTCCAAATAAAGACATTCCCACAGTCAGATCCACTCACAACATACTCTGAGTTTGGACCGAGAAAATTAACTCCTTTTACAGTGCGTGCATTGCGATGTCCTTTATACACCTGTGGCTCATTTGCTGGAATTTGTACATTTTCCCCTATGGCTGAGTTGAGAATGGACCCTGACCCCATGCTCTTTTCAAACAAATAAATCTGTTCATCGTTATAGGAAACAAGAAGCTCTTCCTGATGGGAATAGGCAAGAGAGGTTACATGCACTAGACCTTTTCCCCTCAGGTGGGCTGGAACAAAAGTATCAACTGGAATATCATCATCATTTTGCTCACTCCATTGAACTTTTCTGGCATCATAGACCCTTGCAAATTTATCTGAGCCACCCACCGCGAAAAAGTTGAAATTCCTTGGATTTATAGCAATGGCATTGAGGCGAACTGGGTGCTTTCTGATCTTTGAAGAGCCTGTCAATATGCAACATTGGAACACAGCTTGGTTGCTTCCATCTCGTAAGTCGAGCTGCATGGAAAACAAAAGGTTTTTGATGCATCTCTCTCTCTCTCTCTCTCTCTCTCTCTTGGATGGAATTATGGGGAATAACAGCTGCTGAAATGCCAGAAGATGCATGTGAATCAGGGAATTAGTGATGCACAAAATGCTACAGAAATCATGGCAAATGCAGTTGAAATTAATCCAATGGGAAAATTACCTCGGGTAAGACACATCAATGTTCAAAAGACATCTAATCTGCAAAATGAGAACTAGCTCACATGATTTAGAGGTGGAGTAAGGCAGGTGGGAAAGACCCAAGGTCCCAAGAGAGGAAAGAATCTGCAAAATCTCCCCCACAGGAGAGGTAGAAAATGAGCAGCATGTACTCCTAAGATGCTGAGCCTATGCACACATCAAAGTTTGCTTTCCCTAGAAAAGTTTGCAAAAAAATTCTACAAATGCTTGAATCTAGAGCTTATGCATGAATGGAGAGAGAATTCTGGGGGGAATGAAAGCTCGTTGCCCTAAAGTAAATGCAAAAAATCACATTTTAGATTGGGAGATAAGAAAATCCCAACACAATATATTCGTACAACCAGTGATTCTCTATGTATGTCTGGGCTTGGCTCTAGGACCCACCAGGGTGTATTGGAAGAGAGAGGAGCATTGAGGGGGAAAGATCTATGGCAACACATTCAGTTCTCCCAAGAAGTTGGTGCTTCTTACTAAGAAGCTGACTTGGTACCTTGCTGCCCCTTCCTCATGAGCTCGAAATTCTATGTCAGCTTGTCATACCCTTGGGGCGAAAACGGCGTATGTATCACAAGATATCTGTCTGCAGCTCATGAAGGAATTTCATGGCCTTGTCCTGCTCCTCCTCCTGTAGTTAAATGACCACTTGGGTGAATTGGTTGGCATAGTGGTGACCGAATCGGAGGGCCGCTCAGAAAGCTCAAAAAGTTGTGTCTCCACACGATCCGGGCATTGTGGTGATAGGAATTGAGTCCTGATGTCCTTCAGGAATCTGTCCAGGTATAAGGTGCTCTCTCTATCAAAGCATCATAGTGATCCACCCGCCACTTGTGCCACCATGTGACAGCTTCACCTGTCAGATACAAGGAAGCCAACATCATTCTCCACTGAGGTGACCACCGAGAAGGAGCTTTCGAACTGATTGAATCATGAAATCAAACCAGCGAGTCCATTTTCCCAGTGTATCTCTAGAAGCAATCACCACTGTGCTGCTTATGGTCGGATCAGTGAGAAGGGAGCCCCAATCTCAGTCCTCCTTGGTGGTGAAAGCACTCTTCTTTTTCGGCTAGCTCAATTTGAAGGCGCTCTTCTCTTTCGGCTTGCTTGATTTGAAGGCGCACTTCCTTTTCGGCTTGCTTGAGCTGAAGGCACTTTTCTATATCAGCTTGTGCTCATAGGAACTTTTCTCTAGCTTCCTCGGCAGCCTATTTTGCCTCCTGGAGTTCGAGCATCTGAGCGAAAGTATCTGACTGCTGCACTCACATCTGCACCATGGCTTGCATCATTGTGACCATGGCTGAGTACGTATGCCTCCACTGACGGAGGTGCTACGTGTCTGCACCATAAACTGAACTGCATTCCCTGGTCTATTCCTCACACTCAGGAAAAAAATTGAAGCCTTGACACCAATGTAATAGGTGAGATGATTATCTTACTCTCTCTCTTTCTAGCCTATAATATTTCTATCGCATGGAATGCATGAATTGTAAAGAGAGGAACACACAAGTGGTCATGTGCTCTACTCTGAGAATGAGTCTGGGATTGTGAGAAGGATTTTGGGACCTTTTATAGGCTGAGAACCACTATAGGTCAGACTAGTTGGCCCTAGTCGGTTGCTCAACGCATAGCATTGACTAGGCTGTTCCAAAACACCACATGTTGACCTTTTGCTGAAAAAGTCAAAAATGCCAATATTGACCTCCATTGCCATCTGTTGACTTGTGTAATGCTTGGCTACTGCTGTACCTGTGGGGTCCAATGCTGCAGACCTGCCAGCAAAGGAACCATGCCATGGGCTGTGGATGTCCATGACATGTACGAATACCAAGAGTCTGTTGGGTAATTGGCTTACAAAATGTTAAGGTAGGCATTGTGGGTGATTAGTGGCTAGCAGCAACATCAGTTTGCGAGGGAAAGCATAAAAGTGCTCAGGATAGAACACAGTTTTATGCCAATCAAATACACTCACCTTGAGTTCTCTCTGAGGGCTATGGGCTTACTTGAGGATTCTCAGGTGATGAAAATTGGTAAGGTTTACAAATTCTGTCCTCATTTTTGTGGTCCAGATCTAATTCTTAAAGCATAATGATGTGCTTACATAGAGTAGTTACCTAATGGCAATAGGAGCCTACAGCTGCTGAAACCTTTCTTGAACCAAAACATAGCTTCAATATTTAACTTGAAGCAAATCTGAGCACTTGCACTTGAAAAACGAATTTCAAGACTGGCTGGAAACTCAATTTGGCAACCAAAACTTAATGATGGAGATGGAACATGATTCCAATAAAGGGGAAGAGGGAGAAAGAGAACAAGATGCCACACTAGAGCCCATAAATAAGGGCTGGACACACTAGAGCCCATAAATAAGGGCTGGACCCCCCCGATGCACTGCATTTCTTGCCAAAAATAGGCGCTTTTCTCTAGAAAGCAATAGCTTTCTTCATAAAAAGGCGATTTCCTTGCCTTCAGCCCTGTGGGCCTTCTTTTAAGCTCCTTGGCCCCTACCACATGGTTTTTCTTCCCAAAATTGGGTGCTCCATATCTTCTTTCCTCTTGTGGGACCTGCTTTTTGTGCTTTTTCCCTTAAAACAAGGGCCTTTTTGCACTCTCCCAAGGTCCTGTCACACACTTTAACCCATTAAAGGTTAGCTAGTGCATGCATTATAGTTCTCCAGACTAATCCTAGTCCCTTGTGGGCGTCCTCATAGTGTTATTTACCCAATGCATGCGAAGTCAACTTTGTTTGACCGAAGTCAATCTTTAATATTTCTCTTTATTTCTTGGGAGAAGTGCGATTTTGTGACATCCCCTCGACTTTTAATCAGTTGTCATGAAATAAAAAGGTCCTTAAAGATTTCTCTTTATTTCTCGGGAGACGTACGATTTCGAGACAGCTGCTTGAGCTCCTCCTCCTTCGCTGCCCCCTTCCACTCCCCCCCCCCCCCGGCCTCAACTCCCCCTCCTCTGCCTTCGCCACCCTCACCTCCTCTTTGCGACCCCATGACAGCCCTCTAGGCCGTGCTAGGCCGCACTAGCCCGTGCCACTGGGGCTAGGTGCCAAGGGCACCTTGGCCCTTGGCTGGCTGCCCTGCCCCCCTACCCAGCCTGCGTTGGTAGGGGCTCCACACGGCCGTGAGCAGCATTTTGAAAGAGCCTGCCCCCTGCAATGGGATAGCGAAATAGCCCCAGGCTGTTCGCATCTCCTCAAAGGGATCCTTGGAGTCCCGCTCCCGGTTCTTCGAAGTTCGTCAGTTCCTCGGTGTGGTGGTGGCCTTTTCTCTTCCCTTGCCCCCACTCTCCCCCTTCGTACCCTTCAACGTTGCCACGATGGTTCTTGCATTATCTTGGAGTAGAGGTGCCTTGGTGGTGACCTTGGTCTAGCCAGAGGGGCCCTCATGGTAGCACCCTCGAATCCCACTACTATTAAGGTCGCCTCTCCGAAAGATAAGCACCAAGTTAAACAAGAAGTTCAATCACAACAGGATAAAGTAGTGGTAGGCAGGATCGTGGGCCTTACTCCTACGAGGCGACAGGTGCATGATTGGATCCAGGAGAGCTTAGCACTAGAAGGTGACCACATTCAGGATGGCACCATCTATGATAGGGGAGTCTTTCTCCACCGGTTGCGCTCACTGGAGACTACCTTGACCCTTGTGGAGTAGAGCCCGATCTTCCTTGGCCCGCACTTGGTATAACTTTTTCCTTGGTACCATGGATTCATGGTGGAGGACATGGACACGATGCACCATGTAACCCACTTTACGGTGACGCTCTGCTTCCCATGGCTCTCGAGAGAGTATAGAGCCATCTTCCGATCCAAGGTCGATCTTTTGGCACGATGATGGAGTCCCTACTTACACAACAGCTGTGTCTTTTTTCGATCGCATGATGAGTGAGCAGATGTATCACATGATGGAGCAATGGATGGGCCCGCAGGGGGTTGACTTGTGTCTCAACCACGCCGACTCTGCCATTTACCAACTTGGCTTTTCAACTTCGCAGTTGGGAGAGGGTTTGGTAGTTGTCGTGATCCATCTGCCCCCAAAGGTGGAGATCACACATCCGACTTATAGGACGCTTCAACAGTGCGCCAACAAGTTTGGAGTGGACGTTTCCTTCATGATGCAGTGGGCACGAAAGGTAGGCATTGAGCCGGTCATCCCCCTAATGCGCAGACGCACACATAAAGACTGCTTTCCTTTTGAAGCCCTCCCCGAAGTCACAAAAGTCTGAGACTGGTGTGCAAGCCTCACACACAAATGAGCCTTATTCACTCTTTCTTCCTCCCCATGAGCTGGACCATGGTAAGCTAGAATGTGCACAATCTCCACGATTGCGCAAGGAGCCAACCGTAGTACTTGTTACTCTAGAAGGAGTTGCACACGACAGTGGTAGAATGAGCAGCGGATTTCTTTTTGGTTTAGGAGCACACGCTCTCAACAACAGACATCAGCCGCCATCATCAATTTGCTTCCGGGGAGAGGCCCAGAGGTGTGGTCTCCTGCAGTAGGCCGCAGCAGAGGTATCTGCATCTTGGCATCCAAGCAATAAAGGTGCCCAAAACTTAAGAGCAGCAAGCCTATCTGTCTTATGGGAGTTCTTTCAGAAGGAAAATGTAACAAAGGGCTACTTTTTACTTAGGCTAAACCTAGGCTAAAGTTAGTGGAACGGCCTTTATTGGCTTGTAAGTGTTTTTTCCCCTTTCTTTAGGGGATACCATAAGTTGCCACGTGGCATCCTAGGAGGTAATTCCATAAGCAGTACTGCTTTGTACTTCCCTGGGCCATACCTATATAAGGGCTCTAGTTGTACTTGGCATTTTCATTCATGACTTGTACTTCATTACTGAAATAGAATATAAAGCAAGAGTTCAATACTCAGCTGAATTCTAAAAAGGATTGACTTCCTCCTGTCCTTGTGCAGCCCCTCACAAGTCGAATATAAAGCAAGAGTTCAATACTCAGCTGAATTCTAAAAAGGATTGACTTCCTCCTGTCCTTGTGCAGCGAGGAAGATGGTCGGGGAGATCAGCAAATACATCAGAGTATTGTTGTAATAGGGGCTGCATGTCTTTATCCTCCACCAACAACCCATTACCCTCTTGAGACTTAGTCAACTGAATAGCTTAGACTCCACAAACACTTTTGAGGTCTCTGGCCATTCTTCTTGCAGAAATCAAGGACAATTTAGGAGATTGGTAACCCATCAAAGTGATGTGCTTACCTTCATGCATAAACTTCATATACAGCCTGTTAAGGTCCATAAAGAATTCTCCCAAGGTTCTCAACCATTCACAACCAAGGACAATGTCAATAGGTCCCATTTCCAAGACAAATAGATCTCCATGAAAAGTATAGTCTTGAGAAAGTTGCACTTGAGCAGCCTGACAATATTGCTTACTCTGGGAATGCTGACTATTAGCCACCTCAACTTTGATCCCATGATCCAAAGTGGATAGGCATAACCTCACTGTTTGAAGTGTCTTTGCATTAATGAAGTTATGAGTGCTCCCACTATCAACCAAAATGTGGACTGGTCTGTTATTGATTGTTCCTTTTAACCTAAGGGTTTGAGAGCCCTTGCAGCCCATAAAAACATCAGGAGATATGCTATACATAACTGATTGTGTATCCCAATACACTTCATCATCATCAACAGCATCATTTCCATCAGAATTTGTGATCTCATCCTCATAATCTTCAACAACTTCAATGTTCCATTGTCTAGATCTATTTGGGCACCTTGGCGAACTATCATCCATAAGTATGGTGTCATTGGTCAAACATGGATAGTCCTCTTTTTGAAACTATGATCCTCATCATCATCAAGGCCTTCATTCACACAGTCCTGGTATTCATCAAATTCAGATTCTGTTGCAGAAGTATTAGGAGATAAATCCTCTCAACTTTGCTCCTGTTTTTGCTTTGCACACATTCCTATGTTCAGGGGTACACTTCTCACCACAAAGGTAGCACAAATTCTTCTTCTTCCTGTCATCAATAATTGCTTGAGATAACTGCTTAACCAACTTGTTTCTTTTGTCACCCAGATCATCCTTTGGAGTGAGTTTAAAGGATGGCTTAACATCTGTAGCCTTATAAGCCTTAGGTTGTCCCATGCCACTACCATACACTGTGGGGAACCTGGAAATAGAAGAAGTTGTAGCATGTGCAGGAAGTTTTTTTTCATCATTGGAAACCCCTTTGACCATAGGCTTAGTCCCAAAGTGACCAATACCCAAAGTCTTCTCCTTCCAATTGTATTTGGGTTCATAAAGCTCTGCCAACTGCATGGCCTCTTTAAGAGAATTGGGCTTTTGAGCTGCAACATCTGAAGCAATACTAGGGTGCAAGTCATGGATGAACTTGAGCATTCTAACTCTTTCATCAATACCATGAACAAACAGAGCCAATTTTCAAAACTCTTTGATATAATTTTTCACTAATCCTTGCTGAGTAAGATCATACCACTTACAAATATATTGATCTCTAGTAAAAGGAGATATAAAAGTTTTAAGCATTTCAGCCTTGAATTCATCCCAAGCATTAAAAGTTAACCCTTCTTTCTGTAGATGCCTCAACCAAGAGTGGGCATAATCTTCCAGATGAAGAACAACAAATCTGATTTTACCTTGATCACCCTTTGGATATAGAAGAAAGTAGTCATCCATCTTGCTGAGCCATTCCTCCAATTCCTCAGGAGAGGTAGAATCACCTTTGAACTTAGGAAGTATAATCTTGTCTTTCATATCTTTGTCTTGATGAACAGGTCCTTTTGGTCAATAGATTTAACTGTTTGTATATATTGCTGGAATGTCATTGCTGCCCTAAGGTCTGCTGGTAGCAACTTATATTCATGGAATTTTTGACACAACTCTTCAACACCTGAACTGTTATTATTAGGAGTCTTACCATGTGTTGAATCCTTATCCATATGAGCTGTAACTCCACTAGAGTGATAGGTCCTTCGGGCAGAAGCCATAAAACCA
This sequence comes from Dipteris shenzhenensis, assembly GCF_047967505.1. Taxonomy (NCBI): domain Eukaryota; kingdom Viridiplantae; phylum Streptophyta; class Polypodiopsida; order Gleicheniales; family Dipteridaceae; genus Dipteris; species Dipteris shenzhenensis. The sequence goes on from NC_141612.1 coordinate 24,297,426, forward strand.
ACCGGTTCAATTACATGTATAGGATCATCATCATGATCATCTGAACCTGAGTCTCCATCAATTTGGGGATCCACAGGTCTCTTCCCATCATAAATTTGGCTTCTCTTTAACTGGTCAAACCTTTTATTAAAAGTGGCAGACATGTTCTGCATCCTTTGGTCCGTCCTCTGATTATTGGTCTTAATCTCATTAGTTAACTCCTTGAATATCTGTAGCATTGGGTCCATACAACTCTTTATGATTTGCTCTTGGTTAAGGGATGCTTGTACTTGAGGAGTTGCTGCGAAATCCCCTTGAACATTGCCAACATGAGGATCATTGGGCTTAGAAACTACAGCCTGATCATCAATTGGTTCCTTTTCTGAGATGGAATCAAGGATACCCATTGGTTGCTTACTAGCTTGACCAGTAGACCTCTTTACAGGCATCTTCAATGACTAGAATCTAGAGTAAATGCATTGTCTTAAGCCCTAATCAAGAACCAGTACCAAAAGCCCCAAATGCTAGTCTTGTCCTAATTTCGCAGGTTCAACTTTCAGAGAGTAAAACTTGAAAATTTCCACTTGATTAGGCGATCCTTATGCCAAGACTGAACCAAAGAGCCAATCAGGAGTAGAAATTCGTGACATTACACCTGGATGGCGAGAAATTGCTAGACTTTTGGCAAATGACAATCCTGCGCTAGCTGTTGCAACTGATTTTTGAAATTCTTAGTAATAAAAAACCAGATCACTATCACACTTTGTCAGTTGCATTCATGGAGCTAGGCGACCATCTGCACTAAAGCTGACCCGAAATGGAGCTGTACATCTGAAGTTCGCAGCAGATCCTCCATGCCAGCGAGTCGAAATAGCTCGTAACTCCTCCAAATAGTCTCAAATCACCACCATACTTAGGGAGCAGCCTTATGAGATCAGTGCGGACAGATCAAGCCAAGAACGCCTTAGTTTGGTGCAGGAAAACAGCAGATCGTTGCTTTCTTCAGTCTCTTGCGCCAGAGAGAAAATTCACTTCAATATTGACTAAGTACTCCACAATTTTAGGATTCTCACACATAGAAATGATCAGGGAAGCAAGGGCTTTACATTGATGCAAGAAGCCCCAAATTATGAGCACTTTGAAAATCAGGGTTTCTCAAAGCCTGCCATGTGGCAGCTCACAACAGAGAGCGCTTCTGGCGCTGAATTTTTGCACAGAGGTAGGCCCTAGGCTCAAGAGTAGACGTTCCAAATTTCAAAGTAATTGGATAAAGAATTTCCCACAAATTCCCACGAAAAGGGCTCTGATACCAATGCAACAGGACTGCTCCTAACTAATAGTAAATACTACTAAGTTTAGTAGAATTTGCAGGAAAGTTAAAGTAGTGTAGTACCTTATATTTAGGAATAGGGTAGGAGAGGAAGATCATGGGCTGGATCTTGAACAGGGACTTGTGAGGGCCATGAGAGATGTGGATCATGCAATTGTGTTGGAGCCAAGATCTAAGCCAATTAACAAAGCTCCATACCAACTTTCTAGAGTTGAAAGGGAAGAGGTGGCAAGGCAAATAAAGGAACTCCTTGACAAGGAATTTATTACACAAAGTTAATCACCCTTTGCCTCTCCTGTGTTATTGGTTAAGAAGAAGGACGGCTCATTTAGAATGTGTATTGATTACAAGGATTTGAACATAATGACAATTAAGAATAGGCTTCCTATCCCTAGAATTGATGATCTATTGGATGAGCTTAGAGGGGCAAAGTACTTCACAAAGATTGACTTAAGGTCAGGCTATCATCAAATAAGGATGAAGGAGGGAGATGAACATAAAACTGCCTTCAGGACTGAACGTGGGCTTTATCAATTCAAAGTGATGGCCTTTGGTTTAACCAATGCACTTGCAACTTTACAGGCCCTAATGAACAAGGTATTGCAGCCTTTCCTCTATAAATTTGTGCTGGTATTCTTTGATGATATATTGATATATAGCAAGACAAAAGAAGAGCATTTATTGCATGTCCAGCAAGTATTGGAAGTATTGAGGACACACCAGTTGTATGCCAAATCAAGTAAATGCACTTTCATGGCTGAAGAAATGGAATATTTGGGCCATATTGTCAGCAGTAGTGGCATTAAGGTGGATCCCAGAAAGGTAAAGTGTGTAAAGGATTGGCCTATACCTCAGAATATCACCCAGCTGAGAGGTTTCGGTCTAGCATCATTTTATAGAAGATTTATAAGGCATTTTGCCAAATTGGCAGCTCCCCTCACTGATCTTCTAAAAAAGAATGCTTTCCAATGGTCTGATAGTGCCAATAAGAGCTTTGAAGCATTAAAGGAGGCATTAACTTCAGCGCCTATCTTGGTATGTCCTGATTTCTCTCAACCTCTTATAATTGAGGCTGATGCTAGTGGAAGGGGCATTGGAGCTGTCCTAAAGCAGAGTCATGAAGTTATTGCCTTTGAAAGTCGGAAATTGGATGACAAGAAGTCAAGTTTCCACATTTATGACCAAGAGATGTTGGCAATACTTCATGCAATCAAAAAGTGGCACCACTACATTTATGGCAGCCATTTCAAGGTCAAGACTAATCATAAGACACTCATATATTTTCTATCTCAGTCTTCTCTATCACCCAAGCAAAGGAGATGGCTATCCATTGTGCAAAACTATGATTTTGACATAGATTACAAGATGGGCAAAGAAAATATTGTGGCAGATTCTCTTTCCAGGATATGGGCTTGTACTTTGTCATCTATTACCGAGGTTTATAAAGATTGGATCCATGGCATTCAAGAAGAGTATCTCAATGATCCTCAAGCAGCTGCTATGTTCCAAGACTTGCAAGATCCTGACTATCAGCAATATCCCAATTTCAAGTTGCACAATGGGATCTTGTGGTATGATGATAGAATATTTCTTACTGAAAATTCCTCCTATAAGCTGCTAATCTTGCAGGAATTTCACTCATCTCCTATGGCTGGGCATATAGGCCTCAACAAGACGTATGATAAGGTAAAACCGAGTTTTTACTGGAAGGGGCTTTGGAAGGATGTTCTTGCTTATGTACAAGGCTGTAAGCCCTGTCAACAAAACAGGGAGTTGAATCTGAGACCAGCTGGTCTACTACAACCTCTACCTATACCTCAAGGTAGATGGACACATATCAGCATGGACTTTATTACAGGTCTACCAGTGACCTCTAAGGGTTGAACAACATTTTTGTGGTTGTTGATAGACTTACTAAAGCTGCCCACTTCATTCCTACTAAGACACAATTTACAGCTTCCAAGGTGGCTAAGCAATTCATGGAGAATGTGTTTAAATTACATGGACTTCCTCAGGAAATTGTGAGTGATCGTGATGCTAAGTTCATGGGGCATTTTTGGCAAGGGCTTTTCAGTTCTATGGGAACACTTCTTACCCCAAGTACAGCAGATCACCCTCAAACTGATGGACAAACAGAGAGGGTTAACCGCTGGTTGGAAGAGTATCTACGGCATTTTTGCTTTGAGACCCAAGCATCGTGGGACCAATGGTTGCATCTAGCTGAGTTTGTTATAATACCACCAAGCACACTTCAATTGGTATGAGCCCTTTTGAAGCCATGTTTGGCTGTAAAGCTCATGTTCCATCAACCATTATTGATCAAGCATTGACCAGCCAGCAAGCCAAGGATGATTTGGCTCACATGACTGCTCTATTACAGCAATGTAAAGATAATATGGTAAGGGCCCAAGCAAGGATGAAGGATTATGCTGATGAGCATAGGAGAGATCTTCATTTTGAAAAAGGGGATTATGTGTTTCTCAGATTACATAAGTCCAGGCATGCTTCTTTGAAAGGTAATACCAATGTTAAACTTGCTTATAGGTATTATGGACCTTACAAGGTTTTGAGGAAAGTTGGGGAAGTGGCTTATGAGTTGGAGCTTCCATCATCCTCTAGAATACACAAAGTATTCCATGTATCACTTCTCAAGAAGTATTTGGGGCCTAAGGAGCAAGTTATGGAAGAGCTACCTCCTATGGATGAAGAGGGCCAGATTGAGTATATACCTGAGAAGATCCTTGGATTTAGAGATCATGTGTTGAGGAACAAGTCCTACATGGAATATCTTATCAAATGGAGAGGTCTACCTGATGAGGAGTCTTCTTGGCAGCCATCTACAATTGTGGAGCAGTACCCTCAATTGCTTAGCTGAATTCTATGGCCAAAATTGCATCCTTATGAGCAGATCTGATTTTCTCTTGCTATATGGCATATGTGGACATGTTGCAGCCAGCATTCACTATCCTTTCTCAGATCAGCATGTCTCACTGGATTATATGATCAGATCTGTTATATTGGACAGCTTAGCTCTTCCACCCGGTTGCTTGATTTCTTGGGAATATTATATGATCCATTTACAGATCAGCATGCCTACAGGGAGGTATTTGACTGAGAAACTTCATTGTTCAGCTGATATGACCAGAATTGAGCTATTCATGTTTACAAGGAGCATTGTATGTCCAGGTTACAGCCTTTTCAAATTTGAGGACAAATTTCTATTTGAGGAGGGAGGATTGTAACAGAGGGCTACTTTTTACTTAGGCTAAACCTAGGCTAAAGTTAGTGGAAAGGCCTTTATTGGCTTGTAAGTGTTTTTTCCCTTTCTTTAGGGGATACAATGAGTTGCCACGTGGCATCCTAGGAGGTAATCCCATAAGCAATACTGCTTTGTACTTCCCTGGGCCATACCTATATAAGGGCTCTAGTTGTACTTGGCATATTCATTCATGACTTGTACTTCATTACTGAAATAGAATATACAGCAAGAGTTCAATACTCAGCTGAATTCTAAAAAGGATTGACTTCCTCCTGTCCTTGTGCAGCCCCTCACAAGTCCCTGTTGAAGATCCAGCCCATGATCTTCCTCTCCTACCCTTTTCCTAAACATAAGGTACTACACTACTTTAACTTTCCTGCAAATTCTACTAAACTTAGTAGTGTTTACTGTTAGTTAGGAGCAGTCCTGTTGCATAAAAAGTGGGAGAGGTCTATGACTAGGGTGAGCTTATCACGGGTCGAGTAGTTTGGCTGGGTCTCCGCATGGGAGAGTCCATTATTGGCATCTTGAATGTTTACGCACAAGACTGTAGATAACAACACCTGAGGTGTTTGACGGAGTGCCTCTCAAATGTGGAATCTTGGATTGTTGGGGGCGACTTCAACAATCTAGAGTCCGCAGAGAACAAACAAGGAGGAGCTTCTTATGCAAAGATGCCGACCGCAGAGAGGAGCACATGGGAGGGAGCAATTCATCTTCACGGTCAGTGGTAGAGATTCGTGGAGGGAGGAAGAGTTCACTAGGATCCCAAGCAACCTCTTTTTCTTAAGGCAGATGAGACACGATGCTTGGTTGGAGCGCCTGGAGACCGGTTCTATGTTGGGTACTGGGTGCTGCATAGAGGCGGCTCCATAGGGATACTAGCAGGTACGACCACTCACCAGTTGTGCTGAACCTAGATTAGCCCCATAGGAGTCTCCTCCTAAAGGGTGTTCGCATCCCAGACGACCTTCTTCAGGACGAGGAGGTGCAACAGGCAGTTGCTAATAGAAATGCTTCTATGGCTAGTGATCAAGCTTTGCAACAAAGCATAAAAACAAGGGCAAAGGGAAGGTTCCAGCTGGTAAGCCCCCTCATACACATGCTGGACACTCCCATGATGCATCTACTTCTGGGGAGATAAGAAGAAAAAGAGGTAACTATTGCGGGAAAGCTGAGCATGATATCACTAAGTGCAGGAAGAGAATTGCATCTGAAAAGGAGTCGTCAGGACTTGCAGTTTCTGGTGCTCCTAGTCCAGATGACAGACATGAGTCAGCTAATTTTGCACATGATCAGCATAGGGCTTTTCTTGTTACTTGTCAGTATAATCCTGACGTTCATGATGCCTGCATGACAGTTTCTGTTGTTTCTAATGCCTAGTTCTTTGATAGTGGTGCTAGTAAGCACATCACTTCCTACAGGAAGTTATTCAGCTCACTTGCAAAATGCACCAAAGGGAGGGACAGTTACATGTGCCAATAAGGCATGTCAATGAAACACATTGGGCAAGTTGCCATTACTTCTGTTTTTGGTGGTCTAGTCACTCTAGACAAGGTACTTTATGTACCAGGCATCCGCAAAAACTTCATATCCATTTTAGCCATAGCTGCTTGTGGATATCAAGTTCTCTTTGATGGTGTTAGGTGTGCAGTCTATGATGCTACACATGCCTTTACTATGGTGTTCACTGGCACATTCACTAGAGGACTTTATAGACTTGATGACTATGACAAATGCTTATATGATGCCGGACTTGCAGATATAGATGCTTTGGCTGTTGATGCTTCTACCATGGCAGATACTCATTTATGACATGAGAGGTTTGGACACCTCAACTTTGGGACTTTGGTGACTTCCCAGAGCTATTTTTTGTTTAGGCGTTATTATGCCCTCTTTTGGGGCAGGCACCCCTTTTGCAGTAGTTTGTGAGGCTGTTTAGCCCTGCTGCAGGAGGCTGACGTCAAGTAGCCCCCCATGAACTGGAAAGGACCCTACTCAGGGTCCTTTTATAGGCTGCATGCCAGTCAAAGAGCAACCAGTCGGATGTCTGGTCGGACTGCAGGACTGACATTTGCCAAGTCCTGGGGGAGTTTATCAACCTCTCCCCTCCCATCTCTAAGAAGTTTTGCCACTTCCGATGCCTCATTTTTGCACTTGTTGCACAAAGATGATATGGTTGTTGATCTTCCTAAAATGCATATGCCTTCAAAGCATGTCTGTGAAGCATGCTTGCTTGGAGAAATGCACCGCTTTGCATTTCCCAAGGATGGGAGAGTTGGTGCATCTCGCAAGTTATATTTGATTCACAATGATGTTTGTGGTCCCATGTGAGTTGTAGCTATTGGGGGATTTTATCATTTTGTCACCTTCATTGATGACTTCACTAGATATACTTGGATTTTTGCCTTGAAATCAAAATGTGAAGTTTTTGTATCTTTCCGACATTTCATTGCCTTGGTAGAGAATGAAAGCGGGCTGAAAATTGCCCACATCAATACAAACAGGGGGGTGAATATATGTCAAAGGAATTTACTGATTTTGTGGCCTCATGTGGCATACATCAACAATGCATTGTGCCTTATACTCGGCAGAATCCTGCGGCTGAGAGAAAGAATAGATCAGTCATGGAGATGGCTAGGTGTATGTTGAAAGGCAAACATTTGCCTAACAGGATGCTGTTATGTGTGCAAACTATATTTTGAAAAGATGTCCCACAAAGGCATTGAAAACCATCACACCTTATGAGGCTTGGACGATTTTTGCCTTGAAATCCAAATGTGAAGTTTTTGTATCTTTCCGACATTTCATTGCCTTGGTAGAGAATGAAAGCAATACAAACAGGGGGGTGAATATATGTCAAAGGAATTTGCTGATTTTGTGGCCTCATGTGGCATACATCAACAATGCACTGTGCCTTATACTCAGCAGAATCCTGCAGCTGAGAGAGAGAATAGATCAATCATGGAGATGGCTAGGTGTATGTTGAAAGGCAAACATTTGCCTAACAAATTGTGGTTGGATGCTATTATGTGTGCAAACTATATTTTGAAAAGATGTCCCACAAAGGCATTGAAAACCATCACAGCTTATGAGGCTTGGACAAGACATAAGCCCAGGATTTCTCACATGAGAACTTTTGGATGCTTGGCATATGCACATGTGCCTTCTCACACACGCACAAAGTTGGATGATAAAGCTGTCACATGCATTTTTATTGGGTACAACTCAAAAAGCAAGGGCTACAAGCTCTACCAGCTCCGCACGGGCAAGGTTTTTGTTAGTAGGGATGCTTTTTTTAATGAATCTTCATCTATGCCTTTGTTGGACTGTCAAAAACAGCCCACCGTTGATGCCACAGATCTCTTTGACAGCTTGATGCCTTTGTTTCTGTCAGACTCCCATGATGATGTCACATCTGAGGTTCCTCCTCCTTCTAATGGTCATTTGCAGCCACATGTGTAGTCTGAAAATCAGCATGACTTACAACCTGATATGCCTCAAATTGATCAGGAAATTGTGCACAGGGCTATTGACCAAGAAAGAGCTGAAATTCAAGAGCCCAAAAGGCTTCCCTATTGGCTCTTGACACTCTCAAAGACAGCAAACAAGATGCTCCTCTGCCAGCCCGCACTAGAGTAGCTGTTAGAAAAGAACATGCTGATTTGGTTGCTTCTGCATTGGTTGCTACAGCAGGCAATGAAGAGCCATTATGCCATAAGGATGTACAGACACTTACAAGACCTTGTGCCTAGAAACGAGTGAGCTAAGGCTCATTTGGAGTATTCTTGGGAGTGGGGCATCTCAAGAATACCCAGCTAGACTGGAACCTGTTCAGGCTTATGTTTCCCTAACAACATTTGTGCACAGATGGAGCTGCGTGGGTTGCTCGGGGTCGCTTGGCCTCTAGCTGGAGGCCAATCCTGCGTAATATGGTGATTCACTTGCCAAATCCAATTATTTCCCAATGTTTGCGTACTGAACTATGGATGTTTTGCAGGTTCACTAGAAGATGGAGTCGATCCAAGATCCTCCAAGTTAGAGATGCCTAACCTTGAGGAGGTATTTCAGAGGACAGAAATGGTGCTGCCACTCACTTCTCCCTTCTCAATCCAACGTTAGTTTCAATTCACATGTGCACATCAGGATATTTTCAGTAGAGCTTGGCCAGCCTTTCTCCTTAACTCAAGATTTTCTTGAATTCTGACAGAACATCGTTGAAGGATGTAGCAAATATACCCCCCAACATTTTAAAGACTGCATGCAACAGGCTTCCCAGCCCTCTGAGGTGCATAACAGAAAAGCAACCGCTCTTACCAGCATTTTCTGGAGTGCTTTAATTATAGGCATTAATGCAAGACCAAAGACACTCACTTTGTAACCATACACAAATAATCACATGCTATATGACGTAATAAGTGGATAGTAAGTTGCCTAATGAATGGAGGAAAGGTCATGCACTCCATTAGATCCTTAAAATGTGTACTCGGCATCTCTAGTTTGCATCTCATGATGCATTTCTGGTTCAGTCTCAGAAGCCGCTTTGGCCTTCTCTTTCTCTCTCTCTCTCTCTCTCTCTCTCACACACACACACACACACACACACACTTTTTTTTTTTGGGTAATTCCATGGGCTTGTATTATAAGATTAATACACTCACACACACACACACACGCGCGCGCGCGCACGCGCGCTCGCGCGAAGTGAATGACAATTACTCTTGTAGCATAGTCCTAGTCATGTTGAGTATCATTTAGTTGTAGAGGCTTATTTGTAATTTTGCAGCAGCCATTCAACCAAATAGCACAAGGTTTCTTTCAATGAGAAACTTAAAAGAGAGCATCTTCTAGATTGAACAATCTATTCTCTCGGGCTTTCTGCCTTGATAGTGACCTCCCATAAACCACCAGTCTACAAATCAACTATAAAAAGCAGTACCCTGAGAACTCTGAACCACCCATAACAAGATGCAATAAAGCAATATGCACTTACACGACGAATGATCCCATCCTCACCACAACTCATAAATATGTGTGGGCTTCCTGGCTCGATTGCAAGTTTGTGAACTCGTCCTCGATGTTGAGCAAGCTTCTTAGTTTCAACTGTTCCACTATCTGATAACTCTGCTTGCCGCACCTATAAACACAAAGAGGCAACACTCCATAGTGAAAATTTGGAGCCTTTTCGCAAAACATCTCCAGCACACCTATGTAAAACTAGAAATGGCATGGAAAGACTATTGATTGATGGCATCAAGTGTATAGCAGAATGGAATAAAAGAATCTCCACAAAAAAGGGGAAGTGGGAACCCACCTCCATGACAAAGTACCCATAAATTTTACTTACTGAAGCAGAGGAAACATATTACAATCTTACAAAGAAGAAAACAAAGCATCTGTTTTCCCAGATTCCACACTTCAAAAAAGAACCAAGACTTCATGCAGTATGTGCTTATCACAAAAAGGTCAAGATTGTTGGTCGCCACTCATTTCATAAGACGGATTGTTCTAGGTGATCTACCACATACTATGCAACACATGTCCACATGAGCACCACATGCATGAGCACTAAGGAACCAACAAAAGAAGAACGCTTGAAAACTTTTCCAATGGGCTCTTGAGGGTAAATGGGACCCTTGTTATAGCTACAGCCAAGCTTATTTGGATATCAAACATATTCCCAAAGTATAAAAGGATTCACTTGCAACAAGATGCATTGACCGTGTGAAAAGTATCTGTAGCCTCAGCCGAATCCCAAAATAGAGTTGCATTTAATTCTAAGGCCTTGATCAACCCTATTGGAAACCTCCAAGCTAGCAAAAATAAGGAGTCCTTTACCATAACAAGACGATTCCCAATTCTTCAAGCAAAATTTCCTGATGAGGAATTTTTGGGGTAAGATATGCCAACCCCTGAAAGAACTATTATGATTTTGCCAATGGGGTGGGTTTAAATCATGGAAGGTTATTCCAGTGATGATTAATCAATGCAACTGCACTCTTATATCATGTCAAACAAAAATTAATGGAAATTTTGAATGTTCCAACACAACTTAATTGAAATTCAAAGGTCGATTCAACTTTGGCACTCTTCCAACTTAGAGCGAGCAGTTGCAATGTAAGCCATCCCTAAAATTGAAACTTAGGGCCCTTCTAGAAGCTGTTGTGCCCTATCATCCCGTCCACTACCACCCGAGAAAAGAAGTTCAGCTTGATGCTCAACTCCCAAGTCATAAGAGTTAGCCTGATGGAAGCTTAGCTTCCAAGATACGAGAGCTAGTCTGATGGTAAGCAATGTTGGAGATCCGACCTCCATCAGAACTGGTTGGGATTTGAAAAGGCTGAGGAGATTGAGGCCTACTCACGTAAGGATGAGGATCAAGAGGAGTTCTCATGGAGCGTTGAGATGACTTTTGAAAAGGCACAAAAACCAAAATCAACTCTAAAGGGGGGAAGGGGAAGCAGGGGTAAAACAATATTTTATTCTGTTGTAATGCCCTCTTGAGAAAACTTTTGGAGATCACTACCCCACAGATGAACTCCCATATGAGGAGGACAAGCAAGCAAGTGATTCAACAGTCTCGATCCGGGTTTCTCAGTGAAGCCGGATACTGGACGTTAACCCAGATAGGGATCCAGATGTAACCCAGACAGGGATCCGCTGGAAGGGAAGCCGAATCAACATCTAGATATGAAACCCGGACTAGGTTCTGGTGGGTAATCCTGGACTGGGCTCTGGAAGGTAAGAGTCCCAGGTTAGACCATGATGACAGGTAACCCTGCAGGTCTCTCAGAATAGGTTCTGGGAGAGTATACGATTCCAGGGTATAACTGAGACGATAGACAATCCCTGAGATGAGTCAGAGCATTAAGACCTAACTCGCTAGATATCAGGACGTAATCTCCATAACTGCCGGGTCAATTCCAAATAGCAATCATAGACTGATTCCAATAGTCAGTTACAGAATAATATATACCTTTGTAAGACTAGAATATATCCAATTGTACAAATTTAGATTTAACACCACTGCCATTGCGTTGATGATGGGCTGGTTATCTACTGCCTAACAGAGGAGAACACTGTGTATATCTTCACCAAGGCTCTACCAAGAGAACAAATGGAGCTTATCCACTAACTTACACTTAGATCCATCTCCCACATCCATTGAGGATCTTGATCAGCCAGTTCCAGGGATCTTCTCACAGGCTACAGGTTGAGATAGGACGGGCAGAGAGCATTCCATGTGAGAGATGGATCTACAATTTATATGACATGCAGGAGACAAAGACATAGGAGCACTCTTTGCATTCCGATGCCGTGTACTGAGATCCATGGTTGGCATCACTGTCTATTAAGCAACGGTAAAGGAGGGAGCTTAAGAGCCCTGTCAGAGGATCATTACGGACTTTTCCTCCGGTGAACTGAGCCAGGCCGCAGGGAACTAAACACAGGAAAGACCCGAACCAGAGTGCACGACTCGGCAGACTTGACCCCGCGTAACATGAGGACTGCAGACATCTCCTGTTAAGCGTCACAAGGGCCGGGTAAATAAAGTAGTGTGTCTTAAGTTAGGCGGCTTGCTTTATACATTCACAATTTCCTCTAACAAGTAGGAAAGTATCTTTACAGACTTTATTGTTGATTTACATAGAACACAAAGAAGCCATGACTATAGGTGGTTTGACCAAGATGGCTCATTTTAATCCAGCCTTGAAAAATATGGACTCCTTAGATGGCAAGGTTGCTTAATGATGGTCTTTTCAAGTTTTATGGGCTACCAGTGACACGTCCCAGCACTCCTGAAACCTCTGATCTGCAAGCAAACACAAGAACACACCAACGTGAGGAAATTGAGCAGGCTGCTCACCACCCAACCATGACATCTACGGGATGTGATCCCGAATCAGGAGATGTCCCCTCCGAGCCACGAGTTGAGCTACTGGCACGAACTCCCAGCCAGATCCTAACCAGCCTGATGTCCCATACCACCAGGTGGCGCTGTGAAGCCTGGGATCTGCTGCTGGGCCTTGGGCTACACTATGATGCAGGCGCGCATCCGTGACTCAATCCAGGATCAGACCTAGCACCCGGGAACGAAACTTGCTCGCATCGGCTCCCTGAGAACTGAACCTCTGGGCCCCTTATATAGACTCGGGCCCCAAGCGCCAAAAATAGCGAAGACCTCTAACTGGTTCGTACCCTTGCCACTCAACCCGAGAACCAAGCCTGCCTAGCTCTAAGCCTCCCCAGGCTACCTTAGCTAGTATTGTGTACCCAGTACACGTCGGATACCAATCCGTGCACATGACATACTTCCCCTCCTCTAAGAACTCACTCCTGAGTTCGCTAAAAAACCCGGGAATGTCCTCTGGAGGTTCTGTAATGTCTCCCATGTTGCATCCTCCTCAACACGATCCTTCCACTTGATCTTGTATTTCGTGATAGTTCTATTACGAATCTGTCTTTCACGAAATTCAAGAATACACTCCGGTTCGTGTGGAATAAAAGTCAAATCTGTAACTTCTATTATTTCTTGAGGAGAAACAAGTTGATCATCCACACCCAATACTTCTTTCAGTCTACTGACATGAAATACTGGATGTACTTTAACATTAGGAGGCAATTCTAGTCGATATGCAACTGGTCCAATTCTTTTGATGACCTTGAATGGACGACAGTATCTGGGGGATAACTTCAGAACCAAACCAATACTTAGGCTCTTGGATTCCTTGGGAATTCGCAAATATACCATCGTTCCTTTAGAGAACTTTCTAGGTGAACGATGTCTATTAGCATAAAATCTGTCCCGATCTTGGGCACTTCTAATAGACTCCTTGGCAAACTGCAACATTTCCTGCATGTCTAGCAAGAAGGTCTTTGCAGCATCATTTTAGATTCCTTTTAACCCAACCATAACTGGTGACTTAGGTTGAAACCCGTACATAAGCATAAAAGGACTGTAACCAGTACTCGAATGCTTTGCATTGTTATAAGCAAATTCTATCATAGGTAGATAATCTTCCCATGAAGACTGTCTCTTAGAAACATATGCCCGAAGCATATCTTCAACCAATTGGTTGACCTTCTCTGTACTGTCGTCGGATTGTGCATGATCTGAGAAACTCATACTTAGAGTAGTTTCTAACTTCTCAAAAACAAGTATCCAAAAGTTACTTGTAAACTTTGAGTCCCTGTCACTGACTATGTCAGAGGGCAAACCATACAGCTTAAACAGGTAAGAATCGAGCCATTTTTGTTAGACGGTCGACTATGACCCAAATGGAGTCATGACCCTTGCGCATTCGAGGCAAACCAGTAATAAAATCCATGGAAATACTTTCCCATTTATTACCTCGAATCTGCAATGGCTGTAATAAACCCGCGCTTCTAAGGTGTTCTGCCTTAGTAACTTGACAAAAACCTGGCAACCTACCACATAGTTTTCAATAAATGCACGCATCTTAGGCCAATAAAAGGTATGCTTCACAAGAGACAGAGTCCGATGTATACCCGGATGTCCAGCACTAGGAGCATCATGACACTCCCAGAGAATCTTGGATCGAAGTTCCAGAACATCTGGCACACAAATCTTTCCATTTCGGAACAGCAAGCCGTTCCTAATCATCCACTGACCTCCCGCCGCCTGTACCGTAGGTGGCACAATCCCCGAGTCCTGGTCAACCATGGAGCTCCCATCTTGGACTTTCTGCCAATAAGAACTGAAATGACTATCAGTTGCGCAAATCCCTCTCAAGGATTGAAATAGGTCTGAGGATATTTCCGTAAATGACATAGCATTTACAAACTTGACTCGACTTAAGGCATCCGCCACACTATTCAACAAACCCTTGTGATAACGTATTTCAAAATCAAAATCTTGCATTAATTATGCCCATCTAGCTTTCCGTCCCCTCAAGTCAGACCCATCACACACATACTTGATTGACTGATGATCGGTCAATACAAGAAACTTCGAACCATACAAGTAGTGTCTCCAAACCTTAAGGGCATACACTACTGCATAGAGTTCTTTTTCTAGTGTGGGCCAACGATATTGGGTGTCGTCTAGCTTCTTACTCTCAAAAGCTACAGGTCTGCCCTCTTGGAATAAAGGTGCCCCAATCGCAAAATTACTCACATAGACCTCTAAAACATAAGGCCGGGTAGGATCGGGTAATGCAAGAACGGGTGCTTCCTTGATAGTTAACTTCAAGGTTTCAAAAGCCTTGTTCAATGCATCATTCCAAGAGATCGGTTGGGTAGACCTGCGTCCACAACCTTTCAATATGTTAGTCAGGGGTGCCGTGATGTGTGAATAATCACGCACAGACTTCCGTAGAAATACCGTAAATCCTAGGAAAGAACGAAGTTGTTTCACAGTCTGAGGGATAGGCCATTCTAAAACCTTCTGGATACGATCCAGATCAATGCTAATACCTGCAGAAGAAATCTTGTGTCCTAAATAAATGATCTCCTTCATGAAGAAGTCACATTTACTCATCTTGGCATAGAGCTTATGCTATCTTAGAATAACTAAGACAATCCGGAGGTGTCCTATGTGATCCTCTAGCGTTCGGCTATATACCAAGATGTCATCTAAGAACACTACAACGAATTTGCTCAGAAAATCTTGGAACAAATCGTTCATCATTTGCTGGAAGGTGGCAGGAGCATTGGTCAGACCAAAAGGTAATATAAGAAACTCGTAGTGGCCATACCTGGTTCGGAATGCGGTTTTATCTATGTGTTTAGCATAGATACGAATTTGGTGATAACCCGTTCGCAAATCAATCTTAGTAAAATACTTCGCTCCGGCCAAACGGTCTATTAGATCATTGGACAGGGTAGAGGGTATCGATTCTTAATTGCCACTTTATTCAATCGTTTATAATCTATACATATTCTCCATGTAGAATCTTTCTTCTTTCTTAAGAGGACAGGTGCTCCCCAAGGTGATTTACTTGGGCGAATATAGCCCATATTCAAATAATCCTGTAGCTGTGAAGCTAACTCATCCTCCTCAAGCTGGTTCATCCTATAAGGTGGAACACCAATAGATTGAGCCCCAGGTACTAAGTCTATGAGATGATCTACTGCCCGTTCTGGAGGTAAACCTTCCGGCAGTTGAGCAGGGAATACATCCATGAAATCATCTAACAACGTTCTCAATTCACGGTGTTCAAACACACTTAAATCATTCTTGTTATTAACAGAGACAGCAAATGAAGAAAGCGGAATCAAAACACACTGATAGACATCATAATGAGAAGTGTTTAATATATTCCGAAGCTGCATCGCAGATACAATAGGTCCCTGAGAAGAGGGAATGTTATCACACTGAATACAAAATTGGGTGTCCTTATCCAAAAAAGAAAGAGTATGGTCCTTCCATCCAATCCGACGAAGGAAACGGGCACGACCATTCTTCGCCTAAGTCAAATGTTTCTTGGAGGCGTTGTCTATAGACTTCGACTCCCCGGTACCAGTGGTAGACTGGAAGAACTTCCGCTTGTTCTTCCCACCCGTGTCGGCAACTGTGGTTCCTTTTGCACTGGCCATGGTATCATCATAAATACACGCGTAATTCATGGCCTCTTGCAACGTGGTACACTTGTTGTTCTTGATCTGTAACTTGTACGAGTCACACAAACCATCCACAAAGAAACCTAGCAAGGTCACTGGATCCATCTTTGTAGCTCTGGTCTGCAAATCCCAAAATCTCTGAAGATAAACCTCAAAAGTCAAATCCAGCTTGGACATATCGAGGGCTTTGAGCTTGCCTACGATATCGTAATCTTCCTCCTTCTTCAGAAACTCTTTCCTGAAGATCCCTTCGAATTCTATCCATGTTGCAGGAGTTCCTTCCACCACAATAAAGCCTTTCCTGACATAAACCTGGCTGCAAGCTGTATTTTCTTGTCATCTGGGTAAGGGTGAAACTGGAAGTGTACTTGCCACTTGTGCAACCAAGTGTCAACAACCTCCTTGGTACGAGACTTCTGGTCTCCGGGAAAAGGATCTGGAGTGATGTTCGGACCTAACACTGAAGCCATGGCATCCACATGCATGGGCGCCTGAACAGTGCTAGTTAAAAGTGTGAGTGTAGTCTGAATCCCTTGGAGTTGCTATGTCAACCCCGTTTGATTCGTATTAACTTGCTCAAACTTTCCATCAAGAGCAATGGTGAATTCACTGAAGGCTTTTTTCGTAATCAGATCATCGTAGAGACCCTGGTCATCCTCCGCATGGTAGTTGATATCCTGGTCTCCCATCGCAAGCTCAGGGTCTACATAATCAGCCATATCTGAAACCTGATCTGATGAAGGGAGTGAACTTAGAGAAGTGACAGGTGGGATTGGAGCTTGAAGGAGAGTGGAGCAGAGGAAAAAACTGTCCCAAAAAGAGGTGGCAAAAGAGAAGAGAGGCTGGCCGATAAGAGAGGTACAAAGCTGACGATCAGCTCGAGTCAGTGAACCCTGAGACTCCCGCTGCTGGTCCCGCTGCTGGCTGTGCCGTACGGAAGTCTGCTGCAAGCCGTACCTAGGTGACGAAATCCGCCAAGGGTGTGGAGGGGTCTTCTCGTGCGCACTAGCATAAGCTGAGGCAGAACTATGGTCTCGCCAGGCTATAAAGTAGAAGGTAAAGCTTTTAGAAAGCTATGCTTTCAAAAAAAACCCACCCTCCCAAACTTGGAGGGTTGATGCTTTTTTTTAAAAGCATGCCCACCCTCCCAACTTGGAGGGTTGGTGCTTTTTTTAGCATCCAGCCTCCCTGAACAGCAGCCTGGCCGCAATCCTGCTCCAGCCTATGGCGCACCCCACATGCGTCACCTAATCACTGCGCAGCCCTGACCGTACACGGGATCCCTGGGGTTCCCCTCAACCCATCGCTTGCCTAGCGCGTTTCTCTCACGCCTCTCCTACAATCCTCTCCACTCTCTCCTAGCTACACCTCACACTCTCTCTTACCTAACCCCACTTATCAGCCTCGAATTCACCCTCTCTCTCTTCTTCCTTCCTTCTTTCCCTAAATCTTAACCACTTCCCAAAATCCGATGAACCAAACAAGCACTTGCAGGGTACTGAACACGAATTTCGAAATTAGGGCATACCTGGAGAAAAAATCGTCCAAAAGTCTCGCAACAGAAGTTCCTACCTCTTAGGAGTTGGCTCTGATACCAACTGACACGTCCCACCACTCCTGAAACCTCTGATCTGCAAGCAAACACAAGAACACACCAACGTGAGGAAATTGAGCAGGCTGCTCACCACCCAACCATGACATCTACGGGATGTGATCCCGAATCAGGAGATGTCCCCTCCGAGCCATGAGTTGAGCTACTGGCACGAACTCCCAACCAGATCCTAACCAGCCTAGTGTCCCATACCACCAGGTGGCGCTGTGAAGCCTGGGATCTGCTGCTGGGCCTTGGGCTACGCTATGATGCAGACGCGCGTCCGCGACTCAATCCAGGATCAAACCTAGCACCCGGGAACGAAACTTGCTCCCATCGGCTCCCTGAGAACTGAACCTCTAGGCCCCTTATATAGACTCGGGCCCCAAGCGCCAAAAATAGCGAAGACCTCTAACTGGTTCGTACCCTTGCCACTCAACCCGAGAACCAAGCCTGCCTAGCTCTAAGCCTCCTCAGGCTACCTGAGCTAGTCTTGTGTACCCAATACATGTCGGATACCAATCCGTGCTCATGACAACCAGCCAGTATTATTAGTGATCAGGATAGCAAATTAGATGGCCACTTTTGGGGGCCTGTCTTTCATAAGTTGAAAACCACCCTGAATATAAGCACGTTTCATTATCCATAGCCGGATGGTTAGACAAAACGTGTCAATCAAACTTTGGAAAATATGCTCTGTGCATATGTAAGTAAAAGGCAAACGGATTGGGAAGAGTATCTTCCACTTTCAGAGTTTGTTTATAATAGTTCAAAGCATTCACCAACAGGTTATAAACCATTGATGTAGATATATGGAATTTTCCTTTTCCCCCCATGTAGATATATGGAGTTTCAGCCATCATATGTAGGGCTTGAAAAGGAAAAGATGCAAACAAGCAAAGACTTTCTTTAGGACATGCATCAGATGTTGAAGCATGCACAAGGTGGTATAAAAAAGACTCACAATGGAGCTAAAAGCAATGTACATCCACCTAGAACAAAATTTCGAAACTATTTAAATCCACCTAGAACAAACTTCACACTTGAACAAGGTGAGAAGTTTCATTTGAGAGGACCTACTAGACTATTGAATGTTCTTCTTCTTGGACCATTCACAATACATTGGTGAAATTGCTTATTATTTAGCCCTACCAGAATGGTATAGAGTGCATCACATAAAATTCATGTTGTTTAAATGACTACTTGAAGGTGATAGTTTGGTAGGCGAGGAGGTTCAAGTATGTGTTGATTCTTGGGGCATTCTAAAACTAAATCTCTCACCTCGTAGCTTTGATACCTTGTTAGAGATTAACCTCTGCTGAGCCAAGTCCTAGTGAAAATATGCAGCAGAAAATTATGATAACCCTCAAAATCTCACAATTTTCCAACAGCCACCAGCTCCTTTGGTCCACCAGCTCCTATGGTCAGCCTTCCCCAAACCTCCAATTGGCCTTATAGGCCAGCTCGGTCAGCCAGTAAAGAGGGCTAGATCCCTATATAAAGATCCCCCCTCGGGGTACAAGTAGTTCATCAGAACAGCTCCTAGATTTGCGTAGAGCACATCACATCACAGTCTCCCCACATGAGATCTTCAGTTTCAGCCAAACCATCAGTTTTAGGGTTGTTTTGGAGCAGTCCAGCCTTGAAGAGTCACTGCTTCCTTGTCAATGTTTGGAACGTTGCTATTATACACTCCATCCCTGCTTGGCATACTGTGTTCTTGAAAATTTCAGTCAAGAAAATTTTCATCAGTTCTCAGCCCAATATTGCAAGATTTGACCATTTGGATCAGCTTTGGGTATCCATTTAAAGCAATACTTGCTGTCTGGTCTAGGTTTTCTTAGTTTTCCAGTGAAGCAGCCACTTTCATCCATTTGCAAGTTCCATGTCCATGCAACATCATCACTCCGCAAATCAGCAAGTTAAAAACCTTTTCGAAGTGCACTCTCTCCTATTTTCTTTGAATTTTGTGGACAACAGACCCTAATTTCAGAATTGTAATTTATATTTTGTGTCTTCAGTTACTCTGAAAAGTGACTTATTTCTGGAGAGTTTAGTTCAGCTCACATACTGTTCAGAAGCTCTTTTCAATGTATGATAGTGTTGAGATGTGAGTGAGAGAAGAGTGTGAGGGAGAGATAGAGTAGGGAGTAGAGAGACACACTCACAGTAGTCACACACCAATGGGTGGGGATAAAAGAATGAGTGGTACCTCCCCAAGTACACACAAGTATATATATATATGGATAAGACTAGGGTCACTAAGTACCTAAGTACAATGTGTACTTAGTGTACTTAGTAGTACTAGATTAATACTGTTACAAGGGTGGCCAGTGCCTTTACCCCAACAACCTCCCACTTAAAGGCAGTGTGCCCATAAGAGAGAGTAAAAAAAAAAAAAAGCAATATACATCATTATGTACAGGACCAGTTGGTCTGCTTATCCAATACCCATAAGCCATCTGCAGTGTGCAAACCGCTCAGCAGCCAATCCTTTTGTCAACAGATCTGCTGGATTGTCATCAGTGTGAACTTTCACAAGCTGAAGTTGCTTGTTCTCAAGCACCTCCCTGATAAAATGATACTTCACGTCGATGTGCTTCGTCTTTGCATGAAAAACAGGATTTCGTGCCAACTGTATGGCACTCTGACTGTCACAATGCAACAATGGAGTATCACTAGAGTAGCCCAAATCTGCCACTAGCCGAGATAGCCATATAGCTTCCTTGCACGCCTCAGTGGCTGCAATATATTCAGCTTCTGTAGTAGACAAAGCAACGCATTGCTGCATTCTAGATACCCACGACACTGCACCTCCAGTGAAAGTGAAAACATAGCCGGTAGTAGACTTCCGGGTATCAGGGTGACCGGCATAATCAGAGTCTGTATAACCCTGCACTTTTGCATCTTGACTGCCGAAACATATACACAAGTCCTGTGTACCCTTTAGGTATCTCATGACACCTTTCACTGCATTCCAATGCTTCTTGCCAGGTTTAGCCATGTATCTGCTAACCACTCCCACTGCAAACGCAATATCGGGCCTGGTTGCAACCATAGCATACATGAGACTGCCACAAGCTGATGCATACGGAATCTTTGACATCTCAGCTCTCTCAGCATCTGTCTGAGGGCTGTCCAAAGCGCTGAGTTTCACATAAGGAGGTAATGGAGTACCAATACTCTTCCCCCCCTCCATGTGAAATCTCTGCAAGACCTTGCCAATGTATTCCTTCTGAGACAAGTATAGCAACCGCTTTTCCCTATCCCGAAGTATGCGCATACCCAATATATGGTTGGCATCACCAAGATCCTTCATATCAAAGGTCTGGTGCAATCTCTTTTTCAAGGCATTCATTTCGTTATGAGATTTTCCAGCAATTAACATGTCATCCACATACAAAATGAGGATAAGTAAACTGCCATCTGAAGCTTTCTTGGTATATAAGCAGTGATCAATGTCACTTCTCCTGTAACCCTGGGTTCGCATGAATGTATCAAACTTATGATACCATTCCCTGGGTGCCTGCTTTAGACCATAAAGACTTTTCTTCAGTCTGCATACAAGCTTCTCTTTGCCCTGCACTGTAAAACCCTCTGGCTGCTGCATAAAAATTTCCTCATGTAAATCACCATGAAGAAATGCTGTTTTGACATCCATTTGGACCAAATCCATATCTGCATGTGCAACCAATGCTAATACAGTTCTGAGTGTTGTCATCTTGACAACGGGAGAGAATATCTCCTCAAAGTCAACACCATATTCCTGCTTGAACCCTTTGGCAACCAGTCTGGCTTTATGCCTTGGCTTTTCACCAGGTGTGACTTTAAGTCTATAAACCCATTTGCATGGCAGTACCTTTTTACCAGTAGGCAAGGGTACCAATTCCCAAGTGCCATTCTTGTGAAGACTGTCCATTTCAGACTTCATAGCAAGATCCCATTGAACCTTGTCTGCCCTCTGCCTAGCCTCTTTGTAGCATGAAGGCTCTCCACAATCAGTGAGCATCAAATAATCAATGCCTGGAACAAATCTTTCTGGCTGCCGCGTCTGTCTGGTTGACCTTCTAACCCAAAGACCATCATCTTGAGCTGGCTGTCCAGCCTGTTCATCATCCAGATAAGGTGGCTGTTCCATGATTCCTGGCTGCATTTGCGTGTCAGGAAGATCACCTAACTGTGCCTCATCCATTGGGATGTTTTCTGCCATAACTGGCTGTCCATTTGGATCTGCTGCAGCATCATTTAATGGCTGATTATGCTGCTGTTGTGGCTGATTTACAGCCTGTCTGTGTTGCCCATGATGCCTGTCATCATCAATAGTTACTTTTAAAGGTTCCTGCTGTACAACAGGTTCCTTGAACATGATGGTTTCATCAAACACGACATCATTGCTGCGTATAAGTTTTCTGTTCTTGGGATCCCAAATCCTGTAGCCCATCTCACCTTTGTCACCGTAACCTAGGAATATGCATTTAAGAGACTTTGGATCCAGTTTAGTTCTGTCCTCCCTGCGTACATGCACATACGCGACACAACCAAAGACCCGTAGGTGTTTGTAAGACGGAGGCTTGCCCGTCCATGCTTGTTCAGGCACACCACCACATAGTCTCTTGTTTGGTGACCTGTTAATAAGGTGCACGGCTGTCTTTACAGCTTCAGCCCAAAATGTGTGGGGCAATGCAGCATGTGACAACATGGATCTGACTTTCTCTTGAATGGTCCTGAACATTTTTTCAGCTGTACCATTCTGTGGAGGATCATATGGTGCAGACAAAACCCTTTGGATACCCTTTGCCTCACAGAATTCTTGAAATTCTTTGGACAAGTACTCTCCACCATTGTCAGATCTTAAGGCTTTCAGTTTTTTGCCTGTCTCATTTTCAACTAGTGCAACAAACTTAGTGAAAGCCTTGAACGTATCACTCTTCTTTCTGAGAGTGTAAACCCACACTTTGCGGGTGGCGTCATCTATGAATGACAGTATGTACTTTGAACCTCCTAAAGAGAGTGTAGGCATCTCACACACATCTGTATGTACTAGCTCCAAGAGCTATAATTTCTGATTTGACCTTCTCTTATGAGGTATTTGTACTTGACGACCGTAGAGACAAAATTCACATTTCTGCAAATCTGAATATTTTAGACTCGGCAAGTAACCAAAATGAGCCAATTGCTCCATTCCCTTAATACTCATATGGCCAAGCCGGCTATGCCACAATGAAATCTTTGGCAGCTCGGTGGCATTTACATCAGAATGCGGACAATGTCCAGCATGAAGTGAGTACAAAGTATCAACCTTAGGACCCCTGGCAATAGCCATTGCCCCTTTGCTGATTTTCCATTTCTGATTACCAAAGGTGGTAAGATAACCATCATCATCCAACAACCCTGTGGAAATCAAGTTCTTCTTCACCTCAGGAACATGCCTGACCCCTTTAAGCATTAACTGCTGGCCATTTTCAAGAACAAGCCTGACATCACCTATACCAATGATAGAACATGCATGGTTATCACCAAGAAAGACAACTCCCTTCTGCCCTCCTGCATATCTGACAAACAGATCTCTGTAGGATGTCACATGAAAGGAAGCACCTGAATCTATAATCCAGGAAAACATATCTGATCCATCACCAGCATGAAGTGTATGAGCCTCCAGTGAAGAGGTGAAACATATCTCATGTCCACTGTCACTGTCACTAACATAAGTAACATTCAGCTCCTCTTTTTCTTTGCCCTTAGACTTGCCTTGAGCCTTGCCTTCTTTGGCTCTCTGGTCATTCTTCTTTTGAAAACACTTTTTCTCAATATGTCCCTTCTTGCCACAATAGTTGCATACAAGATCACTCTTAGAGCGGGACTTGCTCCTGTCTCTTTCTTTGTCTTTTCCACGTGTTTTGGACCTGCTGCGTGCATTCAAAGCATTTGACTTCCCAATAGCATTGTTCTTTCTGTTCATCTCTTCCTGTAGAAGAGCACTCTCCACATCTGCAAATAACAGAATGGTTTTTGAGTTGCTGGTAGAAGTCCTGAATGTGTCCCATGACTCAGGTAGAGAACATAGGATGAGTGTAGCTTTCAGCTCATCATCGAGCTTCAACCCCTGGTTGATCACCTGGCTGAATATGCTGTTAAACTCAATAATATGAGTGGACATAGCTGTCCCCTCCTTCATTTGAAGACCAACAAGCTTTTTTAGCCAGTAAGCTTGTCCCGTGGCACTTTTCTTGGCATAAGTATCCTCAAGACGTTGCCACATCTCCCACGCAGTAGGTTCATCCCTGATGCCTACAACCAGTGAATCAACAACTGTAAGCATAATGGTCGACCTGGCCAAGCCGTCCATCTTCTCCCACTGCTCATCAGTAATGTTGGAGGGCTTAACACCCTTCTCCTTTATAGGTTTGTACTGGTCCTTCTGCATCAACACATTGTAGCACTGTGTCCTCCATATGTCGTAATTTTTAGCTCCTTCGAGCTTCTTTATCTGGAACAAGGACGACACGTGGCTGCTGGAACTCATGGTAAAGAAAATAGAGTTTGACTCCCTGTAGTCGTGCAATTAAGCACTAGTTACTCCAAGAAAATTCCCCCGCAGCGGAAGTACGATCAGAAAATGAAATTGGTACTGTTTCAGTGGCATAAAACCAACTGAAAGTCTTTCTCCCACTTGCTGCAGAAACAGTACAGCAAGCTGTTGTTGTCTTGTCAGCTGGCGAAAGTGCGGTACAGCTGCTTTAAAGTGCTCCAGAAAAAACCCAGAACTGATTTCTAAAAAGATAGCAGTACTTTTTTTTTGACTTTTTGACAGTCAAATCTGGTCAAACTTGCTGTTTGACAGTCCCGGACTGTCAAAAAACAGTGAATCTCTGATTGTGGATGAAAATCTCTGATTTTAGACCTCCATATGCTCCAGAAACTTCCCCCCCAACTAAAAGTCACAGTTTGGAAGTGAGATTGCTCAAAAACCCTTTGAATGCATGAAGAAAATCAGAGATTTGACCTCCAATTGAAAAAGATTGACCTTTGACCAAAAAACACTGTAAGTCAAATTTGCACTTTCAAGGCATAGTAGTGCTCCACGAGATAGCCTGATGCATGTAGAGTGCTCCCACGTGACAGATTGCCGGTCAGGCTACAAAAGCCCCAAATTTGACTAAAGTCAAACTTGGTCAAAATCGACCAAATCTGTACCAAATGTGGATGTACTTGCAGCAACAAACTAAAGCATTTGTCCCACACATATTAGCATCAAAAGCCCCTTGAATTGACTGCACATTCCGTGCATTAACACAGTAAATGTCATCAACTACAGCTGCTCACAAGGCATGTAACCTGCATCCAATAGCATACACTGTATGTGTCTGAACAGATCTGACCAATGCATATACCCAATGCCAACACTGTGTACAATCACTGGCCAAGTGATAAGACCTGTCTCAACACTGTTTGCGGCATAACGCCTCAGTGCGAGTGTAAGCCCTGCCCCAAGTAAGATACCTGGCTCACAGATGGATGTTCCAGATGTCGAGAGAGTGGGAGGTTTACCTGCGTTTTGCAGATTCGCCCTGCAACCTTGCAGCCACGCCCGTCCGTACGGCTGTACGGACGACGTACGGCCGTACGGATGTGTCCGTACAGCTCCCGCGCCCTTGATCTGCAGTCGATTTGCAGCCTGCGCGATGCAGCTGGTTTGCACTTTCGCCAGCTGACAAGACAACAACAGCTTGCTGTACTGTTTCTGCAGCAAGTGGGAGAAAGACTTTCAGTTGGTTTTATGCCACTGAAACAGTACCAATTTCATTTTCTGATCGTACTTCCGCTGCGGGGGAATTTTCTTGGAGTAACTAGTGCTTAATTGCACGACTACAGGGAGTCAAACTCTATTTTCTTTACCATGAGTTCCAGCAGCGACGTGTCGTCCTTGTTCCAGATAAAGAAGCTCGAAGGAGCTAAAAATTACGACATATGGAGGAGTGTGAGGGAGAGATAGAGTAGGGAGTAGAGAGACACACTCACAGTAGTCACACACCAATGGGTGGGGATAAAAGAATGAGTGGTACCTCCCCAAGTACACACAAGTATATATATATATGGATAAGACTAGGGTCACTAAGTACCTAAGTACAATGTGTACTTAGTGTACTTAGTAGTACTAGATTAATACTGTTACAAGGGTGGCCAGTGCCTTTACCCCAACAGTGAGGTGGCATCGCATTTACTCCGTTTTGTAATTGGGCCTGTCTCAGCTTCAATTTACTTCACTGAAAGATTAATACAAAAAATATGACCCCCCTCTTGTGCCAAAGTTCAGTTTACAAAAGACTGGCGGCGCTTTGAAGTTTTCAAATTCAAGTTAAATTCTATACGTCAAAATCTGATTTCGTGGGGCACCAATTCGTACTGAATTACTATGCTCACGATAAAATGACTGAATGAAGTGAAAACTGTATCAACACTTGTACCTGGCCATCTGCAGCACAACTGATGATCGTACGATTATCAGAAAAGGGCATAACTCTTGCTTGAAAAACATTGTCTTCGTGTCCAGAAGAAAAGGACAACCTTTTGGATTTGGCTACCCAGTCCCATAATGCGATTTCTTTGTCATCTGACCCTGAGATTAGAATCTCTCCACTTGGATTAAAATGCACAGTATTTACACAACCCAAATGCCCATCCAACTCAGCATACAATTGAAAACGTCGGATGAGATCCTGTTGCACCATAACGAATAACTTTAGAAATTGATGTTGCTTAAAAAATGTCAAGTAGCCATTGGTGAGTAAATCAATCAGGCTATCAAATAGAAAAAAAGCGGGTCAGGTCCTACAATGATAATACGGACGAGAAATTCCTGATCGGGGATACTTTTTCGTATTGTACTACATCAATCTCAATGGTTGAAAATTACATCAAAATAACAGGAAACAAGCAACGTTACATTACTCCGGAGAGCGTGAATTGTCCGGTAAGGAGATAAACGCAACAATCGCCCAACGCACAAGGGTTCTTAATGATTGCAGAGAAACAAATGCCGACTGCTCAAAGCAGGGACAAAGCAAGGAGGGTAGCATGACCTCACAACCACCAATTTTACGAGCAAAGGCGAGGGGATGGACATCTCCAATCTGTCGTCGCCAAAGCTCGTGCAAGTCCCAACGGTAGACATCGGGACCCCGCATAGTAGAAGCTACTGCTCGCCCGACAACGTGGAGAGCTCTACTGCAACTGCGCTTGTATAGTATACAAGCAACTGTACGGAAGCCGCTTATTATGTGGAAATCTTTTACCACCTTGTTTACTAAATCTATAAATTAAATTTCTACACATCCATTACTTCAACCACCATTATCATCTCCATGGACCTCGAGAAATATATCCTGCCTCTTATTAGCCAATGAGTTTCTTTCTCGGCTCTCCCACACCAACTCACCCAACCCGACCAACCCATCGCCACCGCCCTTGCATCGCCTCCATCCCAGCTCTCTCGCATGCAAAACGTTTTCCAGTTACATGGGTACCCGTTCTTCACTCTCTCTTCTCCATTCATCATCATCTTCTTCTCCCTTGTACGGGGCCTCATTTTTTTGACAGCGCCTTCTTGGCCTACGGGGTAGGGCTGAGTTAATCGACTGAATGTGAAAGAGGAAATTCTCTATTTCTGGGAATTTCTTATTCGAAACTTTGTAAATATTTTCATTGGTACACGCACGTTGGACTGGCATGCTCTTTGGCGCCCTTTGCGGCGAGATGGATGGTATTTCTCAGGCTGCTCAGCGGAGACGATGGATGACTTGATAAGAAAATGTGGGACTCAAGTTGGTGGCCGCAAGGAAGGTACAGTATGCTCCATGGTCGAAAGAATGCATGATTGGAAGAGTTTTATTCTACCCTTCATTCAAATAGGTGGTGATTCCCTAACAGGTCATAATGTTCAACCCACACTACTTCTACTTCTGCTTCTGCTTTTTTAAAGGACTAAAAACCATGATGCAGTGGCGACAATATTCTCATGACACAATATGGAACCAAAAGAATCTTACAGTCTCTGAACTTCAATTCTAAGCAAGGAAATGTATCCAAAATGGGCTCCTATAAAAGAATTCACCAAGAAATCCAAGTGTGAAATAGAAGGCTTAAAATCTTTAATTACATACAAAGAGGAAATGCTTCGGAGATTTCTTAATTGGAAGCCTTCTTGGAAGGAACACACTGCTACTGTAATTAACAAGACCTACAAGTTGATAATAAAGAACCTTGAGAAAATGCTAGCCTTGTTCTCCATTTCAGTCCACTAGTACTCTTTCTCTTGCTTCCTCAGCTTCACTCTCAATTCTTGACTCCAGCATGGACGAATTGATTCGCGATCGAGGTCACGGCCTCCCAGCCCCATCCCAACTTCCAAGTGTGCGCGAGTGCACTCTCAATAACTAGAACTAGAGGGACTTCAAATATCAAAGGCACTAGACCGTTGCGATAGGTTCATTAGGTTGTTCGAGCTAGGATGGTCAAGTGCCCATTGTGGAGTTATTTCAAAAGAAACCCGGAGGAAGGTCATGGCCTAAGAGCTAAAATATTTCTCTAATTACGGACCGTTCACGTAAAAGTTGGTATCAGAGCCAGTCGAGACCTACATGCCATGGGTATAAGAGAGTCTCTAGACCCTAGTAGGATCCAGGTTGGTTGGAGCTACCAAATTGATCAAGTCAAAATGCCACAACACAAGGGTCATGACTCATAAGATGAAGCATGGGAAGCTAATTGAGTTGCAACTTGATGTAGAAGAACAAGTTCGAGAACATGAAAGAAAGGGACCAGAGTAGTCTTTCTATCTTCGGTCTTTCCTTGAAGATAGATGAGAGGAAGATAGATGAGAGTAGTCTTTCCTCGAAGATAGACAAAACCAAAAGGTAATTATCTTCAACACAAATTCACCACTTAATCAATTGGAGAAGAAGAGCACAATCACACCACGAAAACAACAGCAGACTGGGTACAATCTCCCCCCCTGCTCAAAAGCAAATACAAAATTGGCCCATGGCCATATATAATGCACCGTGCGACACCTGGATCGGTACCCTCGCACTAACTCCAATCCTTGCTATGAGTTCCATCACCTGTACTCAAGCCACCAATTACATAAGTTATTAACAATCGATTGAACGAATCATCAAATCAACTGATCCCAACATAACCGCGCTCAAAGCACAATAATCAGGCACAACACCAATAACACTAGCGACATTAGTATTAACATGGAATCACCCATAATACTGACCATCTAGCATGGCAAAACACAAGCTAGTCAGGCGTCCCCAACTAACCACACAAAGTATCCACTAGGACCCCCGCCGCGTTCGGTGTGCTCCTATGGAGTACTTTGCCATAGTCACACTTGACTAAAATAATAAAGTCCAAAGCAAGATATACCAGAAATATAATTTTAGTAACATCCCTCTTGCTTGGATTGCAACTAACCTCAGTTGCGTGCTTGATTATAGGAACTAATGAGATCTGGAAAAGTTCAAAAGAACCGCTCAAGCATCCACTGAGCATCATCTCTCAGATGATTCTTAAATTTGAGCAAGTATTTAGTATAGACATTTCCTTTTCAGGTCGAGGTCTGTTGATGATCAATAATGCATTCAGGTTCTAGAATTTCTTCTTCATCAACAATCAATGGAGCCTCTTCACAGAGATAGGATGAATAGGTAAAGGTCCTTTGAAGGGCTTTAAGAGGCTGATATGAAAAGCATTATGTATTTCCAATTATCAGGTAATTCAAGCCTATAAGCTAGATCATTGATTTTCTGAATCACCTTGAAAGGTCCAAAAAAATGAGGGGACATCTTGATTACTGGCCATTTCTCAACACTCTTCAATCTTCTTTTCTCAATCCAAAGAAGTGCATAATCACCTTCTTTAAAAAGCATGTGTTTCTGTTTCTTATTAGCTTGTTTTGTGTACTTCTCTTGCGATTGCAATGGCCTCTCGAACCTCTTTGAGAATATTTTAATAGTCATGGGTAAATGCATCTACTGTCTCCACTCTATGGGTCAATCGTGTGATAGGAATAGGTAAAACCTTCCCATAGATAATCTCAAAGGGTGCTCTTCCAGTTGCAGAATGAGGAGTATTATTATATGCAAACTGTAAGAGGTGAAGATATTTGTCCCAAGTCCTCGGTTGACTTCTCGCATAAGCTCTTATCATATCCAGAATAGTACTATTTGTAACTTCAGTTTGTCCATTCGATTCTGGATGAAAAGCTGATGAGAAATCTAACTTAGTGCCTAGATTATGTAATAATGCAGTCCAAAAATTACTGCAAAACTTCGAATCTCGATCAGACACTATATGCTTTGGCAAGCCATGATGAACAAAGATATGTTTGATGAATAAATGTGCAACTTGCTGAGCTATTAAAGTCTTCTTGCATGGGATGAAATAAGCTTGCTTACTAGAGCGATCTACTATCGTCTAGATCATATCATTTTGATTTGCTATAGTAGGAAAACATGTTATGAAATCCATTGATATTTGTTCCCAAGGTTGCGTAGGAATATGCAAAGGCATTAGCAATCGTGGGGTCTTTCCTTTATAACTCTTGATCTTCTGGTAAGTGATGCATTTAGCTACAAACTTAGCCACATCTTTTCTTATAGTAGGCCAATGAAATTTCCTCGCTATCACTTGTAAAGTGGCAGTCACTCCCCTATGTCCCATATATGGTGGTTGGTGCATTTCCTCCGTTACAATTTGTCTAAAGGGTCGAGTGATGCATAATTTCTTTTGATAAAAGAGGTATCCATCATGGCATGAATAGTCCAACATAGGATTCAAATTATTATTCTCTAATTTGTTCCATATATCGAAAAAGTCTGGATCCTCTTGATAAGAATTCTTCATACCTTCAAAAGACTGGGTCTCTACAGCAGTGATGTGATTAATACTTGGCTTTCTGCTAAGAGCATCAGCAACTACATTTTCTTTTCCAGGTTGATACTGAATCATGGGCTGAAAACTTTGTATAAATGATGCCCACTTGATGTGCCTATCGGATATTAGTGGCTAAGTCAACAAAAGCTTGATACTTTGCTGATCGATTTTGGTAAGAAACTTAGCTCCCATCAGATAATGTTTCCACATTCGTAAGGCATGCACAACAACAATTAATTCTTTATCATATGTACTATAATTGCATTCCGCTGCTTTTAATTTTCGGCTCTCATATGCTATTGGATGTCCATCTTGCATAAGTATGGCTCCAATTCCATATCCACTAGCATTGTTTACAACTACAAAGAATGGTCTAGAGAAATCTGGTAGTTGCAACATAGGAGCTTGTGTGAGAGCTTCTTTATGCAAAATTCTTGACGAGCTTTCTATAAAAGCTACACAATCCCAAGAATAAACTTAATTCATGTATATCTCTGGGTTTAGGCCATGTGACTATGCACTCAATCTTCTTTGGATCTACTCGAATCCCCTCGGTGGATACAATATGACCCAAATACTCTATCTGATCTTGAAAGAAACTACTCTTTTCAGGATTTATGTACAATTGATTTTCTTTCAAAGTGAAAAAACTAGCTTCATATGTTCCTTATGCTCTTCAATGTCTTTGCTAAACACCAGAATATCATCGAAAAATACTACCACACAATCTTCGTGTTTAAGAAAGATTCGGTTCATCATTCTACTAAAAGTAGCTGGAGCATTAGTTAGCCCAAAAGACATAACTAGGAACTCATAATGTCCTGTTTGAGTTCTAAAGGCAGTCTTGTATATATGCTCTTCTACCATACGAACTTGATGATAGCTGGATTTGAGATCTATCTTACTGAAGACCTTGGCCCCTTTCAATTTGTTCAAAAGATCATCAATCCTAGGGATTGGATATTTATTCTTCACTGTGATTTTGTTTAGTACACGATAGTCTATGCACATTCGATAGGTTCCATTTTTCTTTTTGACTAATAAGACAGGTGTTGCATAAGGAGCACTGCTAGGTCTTATCAATCCTCTCTCTATCAGTTCCTCCACTTGCTTTTGAATTTCCTTTTGCTCTAGCTGGTTGACTCTATAAGGAGCTTTGCAGGGTGGAGTACTAAGTAGAAAAATTCGAATTCATGATTCGAAAAAATCTAGAAAATCGCTTGAATGATTCGAATGGAAGAAAAAATCGATTAAAAAAACGGTGACATGTCACGTTTTTCATATAAATCGCCACATCATCACCACATATTCGTATAAATAAAGTATTCGTATGAATAAACTTGTATTAGGACGAATACATTCCTTCGATTTTGCATATAATCTCATTGTTTGCCAATTTTTCTTATCTCACGCTTGGTTCCTCAGCCGAGCATAAGAGATCTAAAGAGGAAAAGAAGGAGAACGATCTTTAAGGTTGTGAAAGCAATCTAGAAGGTCCGAAATAAGATAGATTTTTGTTAGGGAGCTTTAGGATCTCATTCTGAGTTCCTGAGATCTCTTGTTTGGATTTTGGTTTTGGTCTTCTCTTTTGTTTGTTGGAGTTCTAGGTTCTCTTTACTGAGTACCTTCGATCTCTTGTGATAAAAATATTTTAGATATTTATGTGTTTGATATTTGTTTGTGGGAGTTGTAGGTTCTCTTTATTGAGTTCCTTCAATCTCTTGTGATAAAAAGAATTTAGATATTTATGTGTTGAAATTTGTTTGTGGGAGTTCTAGGATCTCCTTGTTGAGTTCCTTAGATCTCTTGTGAGATAAATTTTTTTGTGAGAGCTTGAGGATCTCCTTGTTGAGTTCCTTAGATCTCTTGTGAGAAATATGTTTGTTTTTGTGTCTATGAAATTTGTTTGTGGGAGTTTTAAGATCTCCTTGTTGAGTTTCTTAGATCTCATGTGAATAGATTTTTGTACGTGGGAATTCTAGGATCTCTTTGGTGAGTTCCTTAGATCTCTTGTGATAAATGGGCTTGTTTTTGTGTCTATGAAATTTGTTTGTGGGAGTTTTAAGATCTCCTTGGGATCGCTTTGGTGAGTTCCTTAGATCTCTTGTGATAAATGTGCTTGTTTTTGTGTCTATGAAATTTATTTGTGGGAGTTCTAAGATCTCCTTGTTGAGTTTCTTAGATCTCATGTGAATAGATTTTTGTATGTGGGAGTTCTAGGATCTCTTTGGTGAGTTACTTAGATCTCTTGTGATAAATGGGCTTGTTTTTGTGTCTATGAAATTTGTTTTGTGGGAGTTCTAAGATCTCCTTGTTGAGTTTCTTAGATCTCATGTGAATAGATTTTTGTACATGGAAGTTCTAGGGTTTGTGGGAGTTCTAAGATCTCCTTGTTGAGTTTCTTAGATCTCATGTGAATAGATTTTTGTACATGGGAGTTCTAGGATCTCTTTGGTGAGTTCCTTAGATCTCTTGTGATAAATGGGCTTGTTTTTGTGTCTATGAAATTTGTTTGTGGGAGTTCTAAGATCTCCTTGTTGAGTTTCTTAGATCTCACATTGTCTATGAAATTTGTTTGTGGGAGTTCTAAGATCTCCTTGTTGAGTTTCTTAGATCTCATGTGAATAGATTTTTGTACGTGGGAGTTCTAGGATCTCTTTGGTGAGTTCCTTAGGTCTCTTGTGATAAATGGGCTTGTGTCTATGAAATTTGTTTGTGGGAGTTCTAAGATCTCCTTGTTGAGTTTCTTAGATCTCATGTGAATATATTTTTGTACGTGGGAGTTCTAGGATCTCTTTGGTGAGTTCCTTAGATCTCTTGTGATAAATGGGCTTGTTTTTGTGTCTATGAAATTTGTTTGTGGGAGTTCTAAGATCTCCTTGCTGAGTTTCTTAGATCTCATGTGAATAGATTTTGTACGTGGGAGTTCTAGGATCTCTTTGGTGAGTTCCTTAGATCTTTTGTGATAAATAGGCTTGTTTTTGTGTCTATGAAATTTGTTTGTGGGAGTTATAGGATCTCCTTGTTGAGTTTCTTAGATCTCACATGAATGGATTTTTTGTATGTGGGAGTTTAGGATCTCCTTGTTGAGTTCCTTAGATCTCTTGTGAGAAATGGGCTTGTTTTCATGTCTATGAAATTATTAAATTAGTTTGTGGAAGTTCTAAGATCTCCTTGTTGAGATCCTTGGGTCTCTTGTGGGAATTTTTGTATGTGGGAGTTTTAGGATCCTCTCGTTGAGTTCCCTAGACCTCATGTGAGAAATATGATTTTATTGTGTTTGTATTCTCACACTTTCTTTGAATGAATATGTAATATTCTTTCAATAGAATGTGAAAGAATACCAAGAGTTTTAAAGTGTACGAATTGAAAGTTTTAAAAGTTATTAGAACAGTTGTCTCATTCTTACACTTTCTTTTGAATGAATATTTAATATTCTTTCAATAGAATGTGAATTATTTTAAAAGAGCGTGATTGAATGACAATTAATATATTGCATGCTTGAACGTGTTTTTCAAAGCATATGTGTTGTTTTTAATAAAATGTGTATTGCAATATATTTCTATTGTATACTCAAATTAGTTTTTTTTGCATTTTGTTTTTGGCAACTTTAAAAGCATGGTGCGCGGCAAG
Source organism: Dipteris shenzhenensis (assembly GCF_047967505.1). Classification (NCBI taxonomy): domain Eukaryota; kingdom Viridiplantae; phylum Streptophyta; class Polypodiopsida; order Gleicheniales; family Dipteridaceae; genus Dipteris; species Dipteris shenzhenensis. The sequence goes on from NC_141612.1 coordinate 24,331,743, forward strand.
ATTTGGTCATACGTGATAGAGATACGAAAAGTACATGCCTCGGTCTCTTTCTTGTAGTGTAAATATTGTGGACACAAATTCACATGTGGTTCTACTCGCATCAAGCAACATTTTCTCAGAATAGGCAGTGACGTTGGAGCTTGCACCGTTATGCAAATCGTATTTAGAGAAAGTGAAGAAAGTGGTTAATCCGACCCTAATAAGAAATTGTGCAAATCAACAAGATGTGAGCACTGAGGTTGATGAGACGGTTGAAGGAGAAGCACCAATAAATGCGAGGAGTGTATCCATACATGAAGGTGATGTAGATATGCTTACAAGCGGGTCGCAGGTGAGTTTTGATGTGACTAATGTCTATCAGGTAAAGAAGAGAAAAAAGGGAGAACAATCTTCTATGGAGGATGGATTTCTTCGACAACAAGTGCATGAAGAGCACTTAAGATGGACAGAAGCATTTGTTAAAAATGGTATACCGTTCAATGTCATGAGAGATGACACATTTCGTAATGCCTTGAAATCATGTGCTAGACTAGGATTTATTTTGCTAGATTATAATAAAATGTGTACCCATCATCTTGATAGAGTCAAACAAACTGTGGCGGATTGCTTGAAAAAAAGATATTGGACTTTATTCCTATATATGGGTGCACTCTTGTGTTTGATGGATGGACTAGCAAGCAGGCCAGACCCTTGATAAATGTAATGTGTATTACTCCCAAGGGAACTATGTTTTTGGAGAGTATTGATACGTCTCCAAAAGAAAAAACTTCGGCATATATTGTAAAAATATACGAAAGAGCAATCCGCAAAGTTGGTGGCAGTGAGAATGCTACTGCATTAGTCAGCATCAACCATCCTCAATACTATTACAAATGGTTTTACACCTTCTATCTTTCAACATTTTTCCAGAATAATAGAGATGATTGTATAAGATGTACACATTTAGAGCTTGGTATTACGTACTGCGTCTTTTTTTCTAGCCAATTCGCCCATCGTCTATCAGCAACAGTCTCAACTAAAGCTTGATGTGCTTCCAACAATCTAGCAAGAACTAGAAAAGAAGTGGCAAATCTAGTTTGACAAAATTGCCTGAGTTGCTTCAGAGAGTGCTCTCTGAATACTGCATGCAAGTATTGATGACTCTTTATAAAACTCACTACGGCGTTAGCATCTTGCAGTCCTGGTTGCACAAATGGTAATTGTCCAATATATCCTTCAACAATTAGTTGAGAGTATGAGCGCCACATGGCACCCATGTTAGAGTGGGATACTTTGCCATGACCATCTCACCTGCGGTCTTATAATTCGATGCATTATCTGTTATGCCTTTGTTATGGGTAAAGTGTATTGGAATATATCAGAAGCAATATGACAAGTTAAAGAATTTGTGCGCTTTGCTCCTAGGGAGAAGCAACAAGTGGTATATTTGGCCAATAAGAGATGGAAGCAAATGCACACCTGTTTGCATGGAGTTGCATTTGCAGTACATCCACAATATCAAATGCATGCTTAATCACAGTATCCTGAAGTCATAAGTAACTTTTGAGAGGTTTGTAAAAAGTTACTTCCTAGAGATCAAGGAAAATTGGCCTACCAGCAACGAGTGAGATAAACGAATCGCGAAGGCTCTTTTGGAGATCCTTGGAATCTTGATGCTATTAAGACGACTATTGCACCTACTCGGTGGAAGGAATATGGTGGAGAGACATTGGAGTTACAGCATGTTGCAACTCGTGTGCTCTCTATTGTTGCATCATCGGGTGCATGTGAGCAAAATTAGAGTGCATATGATTTTATTCATTCTAAGAGACGCAATCGCTTAAAGCCATAAAGAGCTGCAGATTTGGTATTTTGCTTTGGAAATCTACAATTGTTGAACAGATTTAATGTTGCGGCTAAGGCAGCAAGCGAAGCCATTGTAATGAGAATTGCTGGACAACGATTGACTACATAATTAGTTGCTGAGGGTGTATTCAGTGAAGCAGAAGACGAGCTTGAGCTACTTAGTGACAACAACGAAGTCGAAGAGATAGACGATATTGTACCTGTGTTGAATGCAATATAGAGTGATAGAAGAATATGATAGGTGATAGAAGCAGTGGATGTTGTGTTGTAATTATTGAGATTGTGGATGATTTTGGTATACACAATAGTTAGAGACAACCTTGTGACTTGCAAATACTTTCAAGGCAACATCAAAGGGAACATCAGAAAGTTGGAAAGAATAATTGAATATGCGCAATCGAAGTTTATATTTTCAAGTCTCAAGGGTTGATCTAGCTATTATGTGCACTAATTCACGTCGATATATTTTAGTATTTCTGCATTAACTTTACAAGTCCACCTAATCCATTGAAAACCATGTAAATCACTCATACCACTTAGTTCACTTAAATCACTGAGTCCACTTAAATCACTTAGTTCACTTAAATCACTTAGTCCACTTAAATCACTTAAATCACTTAGTCTACTTAAATCACTTATACCACTTAATTCACTTAGATCACTTAAATCCATAGAAAATTACTTAAATCAATTATACCACTTAGTTCACTTAGATCACTTTAATCACTTAAATCACTTAAATCACCTAGTCCACTTAGATCACTTATACCACTTAAATCACTTAGTCCACTTAAATCACTTAGTCCACTTAAATCACTTATACCACTTAATTCACTTAGATCACTTAAATCACTTAGTCCACTTAAATCACTCAAGTCACTTAAATCATCTAGTCTACTTAGATCACTTATACCACTTAAATCACTTAGTCCACTTAACTCACTGATATCACTTGAACCATCGTTGCAGAAGAAGAGTATTATAAAGTTATATATAAAGTTTACAATGTACATAATTATGCAGTAGGATCCACATCTACCGTTCCCTGAGTGCTTGGTCCTGCACCCTGCGAATCTATATTAGTGAGGTCCTCAAAATCAAAAATATCGGTATCCTCAGCTGCATCCAAATCTCCAAAGGACTGTCTGTAGCGTGCAAGCTCAGCATCCAACGTCTGTACGTGTGCTTGTAGGTCCTCGATCTCTTTGGCTTGTGATGCAACGCGATCTTGTAACTCCTCAGCAGTAACACCTTGTTGACAGAGAGGTATGACAGATGTGGCCAAGTCAACAAGATCACTGTGTGCCTGGGGAGTTAGCACACGAGGTCTCTGAGACACGGGCTCTTTGTTCTCTATCCTTGCTCGCTTGCGCTTTGCAAGACGCCCCTTTCTAGTTCCTGACAAGTGATGCTTGTCATTCCAATCCACGCGTCAATGCAAGACGTCATAGACATACACCTGTTGGATGAAATACATGGGTATTTGCTGGTTATTGGGAATGCTTCCTTCCACCTCTATGAATCATTGGAGAAGGATGTGGGCTAGGGTTTTATGCCGCAAGTCTGACAACTTGGGCTATGAATATTTATTCATAGCACTTCCTGAATAAAGAAATAAGGTGTTTCTTACGAACTCTGATGGGCATAGTCTCTGTACTTGTCGAAGAGGTTGCCTTGCATGGTATCGTCATCCACTGGACCAGCAGCAAAAATACCTAGTCCCTCTTTGCCCAGTATCTCTCTTTGCGCTTGTAAGATAGCCTGAGCCTCGACGTGATTTAGCTAGTCTGCTAAATCAGGCATAAAAGCACCTTGTGGGCCCTCTTGGACTGGAGGCTGCTCTAGTTGGGGAGGATCTTGTGGGAGAATGTTCTCTAAGTTCTCTCCCTCCATGCTCATATGACAACAAATAATATTAAATATTTAAACAATATTAAACAATTGAATAATATTAAACCTATACAAATAATATTTAAATATTTATTATCACATCATTTATCGTATTTTAAAATTGGACCATCATTTTTATCGCAACATTTAGTTATAAAAATAATATTTAAACATTAATTATTGCATCATTTATCATATTTGACAATTGGATCATCATTTTTATCACATCATTTACTTATACAGACAATAGCTAAACATTACTTATCGCATCATTTATCATGTCACTGTAAATATACAAACTGTTCGAACAATGGAGTGGATCCAAACTTGGATGATATATAAAACTAAAAATGTTACAAGTTCCATGATCGGTCACTCATGTTACATCTTGGCATCCAAGAAAGACTCAGTCATTGGCTAGTCTAAGTCCTTGGTTTGGACTGAGTTATATACCACATCTTGGAGCAATATCAAAAATCCCACAAAAATCTGCAATACTTGGATGTCTATTCGATTGGGTTGACTTTCCATGAATCGCAAATCGTCGTAAACGCCCAATTAGAGCTTCTGCGGGCCGTGTACTTGGCGATGGTGCGCAAATGTCCAAGATTTTCAAGATGTGATGAGACATGGCATACACATCCTGTGCAACATCGAAAGGTGGGGGATTGGTGCAAAGGCACTCTAGAGCAACGTGACGAAACCTAGCAATGGAGCTTCGCACAGTGTTGGGGCTATCATTGAGTTATGCGGGATAGTGCTTTCTAGTGCTGCATGGGGTCATCATTCCCCAATCACAAATGCCTAGATACACCTCCTCGGATGGCTCCGAGAAGTGTAGCATAATGTTTTGCGCATGCAAATCATTATGCAAGACATTGTGTTGGTGCATGTAATGAATAGTGCCAACTAGTGTACTTAAAATATCAAATACATGCTGACGGCGGACCCATGGAGCTCTAGCAGACATTTTCGCATCATCTTTATGAAACACCGGAGATGGTCGCTTTCTGTCATGTCCCAGGTAGGTTAGCCATCTTTACAAATGATTTCCATTCCAGAATAGAAATAGTATCATTGGGTTATCGTCATGGACTAGACCTATTGCCCGGATGTACGACATCGCCCAAGCATGTGGCTTCTTCCAATGCACTGGCCTTCAATGCATCAACAGACACAGAAACCCTTAGCACCTTAAATGCATAAATCTTGTCCCTTTCAAAGGGAGCGACAAGAATATTGCACATGTTGACTGTTCCTTTCGTGCTTGTGCCCACAGCTGCACTAGGCGTGAATCGGATGTCTCATCGCTGAAGCAGTATGGGCTGCATGGGTCTTGGCACTTCTACATGATCACACAAGCCATGTGATGTGCGCAGTGCTTGTGCAAATGAGAATGAAGGAGATGGGAATATATCTATTTGTGTAGATAGATTATGCATTTGTGGTGCAGACAAAAATATGGGAGATGAAAACTGGTCTGCGCGTGCGGTAGGAGGCACAAAAGATGTGGTGAAATGTGATCGTGCATGTGGTGGGAGATGTGAAAAAGGAGGAGGAACTTCTAGGTATGAAAGATCTTGGAAAAAAGGGATATGGGATTTGACATGTTGTGGTGGATGCATTGGTGCATACGCGTGGCATGGCTGAAGTGGTGCTTGCGGTTGCATTGGGTGGAATGCAACATATGATTGGGGACGTGGGTGCATTGGTGCTTGTGGTTGTGGTGCATGTAATGCAGCATCTGACTAGGGGTGTGGGTGCATTGATGCTTGTGGTTGCGGCTGTGCTTGGGGACATGGGTGCATTGATGGAAGGGAGGTTGAGGCAGCTCCTTTGCCTTTGTAACCTCACCATGCATTCTTGATGTACATGACCTTAGCATCTACAGCAGGACCCTCCCACTTTGTGTCACATGAATTTATGTCTCGATCTATTTGACCGAGGCATCGTCGGCCTTCCATTGCTAAGTGGTACAAATACTGGTCTATAGACTCTATTATGAAAACATCTGGAAATCGATCATGCAAGGTCCTCCCTCCATGCTCTGCCATTGTCCTCACCAAATTTTGTACACCACTTTCACCATTTTGGAAAACTATCTCAATGATGTCCTGATCGACATTCATTAAGAAGTGTACGTTCTCATTTTTCTGCACCTTCCTCTGAGACTTTGTGATATCAGGTTGTTGACACTTCCTCTTCTCACCTGCGTGAGCCATCTCATATGCAGTAAGCTATAACACAAAATTCAAAAAAGAATTCAGTGCCAGGTGCAATAAGAAAATCAATGCAAGCAGTTTAGGAAATGCAAGTAGTCTAAGAAATTACTTAGGTATAACCTCTCAACTCAAGCTCAAGCCTCAAATCATGTAACATACTATAGAAAATCAAAACACAAAAATGACCTAGGTATAACTAATCGTGGACTTCACCATCTAACACTAGGATTCAATTGCAACACACAACTATCAAGGGACAATTGAGTGCCAGACTAAGTGTCTAAAAGCACATCGCATGATTTCTAAGCTGCAACACACAACTATCCAGGGATAGCTGAGTGCCAGACTAAGTGTCTAAGACAACGTCGCATGATATCTAACTTAGACTGCAACACACAACTATCAAGGGATAGTTGAGTGCCAGACTAAGTACTTGAAAACATCTCTAAACTTAGACTGTAACACACAACTCTCAAGGGAGAGATGAGTGCTAGAATAAGCATCTATGAAAACATCACTAAGCTTGGACTGTAACACACAACTCTCTTAAGAGAGATGAGTGCCAGCCCAAGAGTTCCTACAAACAAACTTTTTTATACAAACTGAGACTGCAACACACAACTCTCTAAAGGGAGATGAGTGCCAGTCTCACGTAAAAGATAATTATTTATATTATAATTAAATTTGTAACACACAATAAAAACAGACTGGAACACACAACTCTCGCAAGAGAGATGAGTGCCAGCTTGTCTACACACTTAAATACAATACAAAATAAATATTAAACAATTTAAAAAGATTGCAACACACAACTCTCCTAAGAGAGATGAGTGCTAGTCTTAAACAAAACAAGAGAGAGAGAAACATTGATTGCTAATGAAAGACTATAATAAAAGTAAGGTGTAGTAAGGTACCTATGATGAGAGCTGGTAGGTATGGAAGTAAGCAAGAGGTAGCAGGTAGGCAACCAAAAGGTGGCAGGCAGGCAAGCAGGTGGCTCAAGAATACAGATGGATGTATTCATACGAATACCAAAAATAACAATTGTTTCATATTTATACTATATTTGTTCTTACGAATAACCTCATTTATTCGTACGAATAAATTAGGAAAAATCATTGGATTCGTTTTAATTCGGGAAAATCGCGATTTTTCGAATCGAAAAAAAAATCGAGCGAATTAATGCAACTTAGGTGGAGTATTGCCCAGTAGAATTTCTATCATATGATCTTTAGGTCGAGAACATGGTAGTCCAGGCAGTAAATCCTCTAAGAAACAATCAAAAAATTGAGAAAGAAACTTTTGGTGTGTAGGCTTAGTATTTGGTTGAGTAGCCGTTACCATATTCACCAAAATTAGATATGTCTTCTCACGTTTTCTAATTGCTCTTTTGGCTTGTGTGTGGTTGAGTAAAGGACTGGATCTCAAGTTTCATTGAGCTTTTCAAACATATTTCTTGTCTGTCCTTCTTAATCCACATCTGATGTGAATCGTAATCTATCTTAGGATTATATTGATGCCTCCATGGCATTCCTAAGATGATGTCCACTCCCTGTAAGGGTGCCACTAGAAAGTCTCATCTATCCTTATAGGGTTTGATTGAAATTTCAAGATTCTTGACTTCTCTAGTGCAATTGTACTTTGTCTTGGTAAAAGCAGCTTTGACCTTATAGTTAGTTTGAAAAGACTCTAGGTTTAGCTTTGCTAAGGCTCTTTCCAAAATGAAATCATGTGTACTACCATCGTCATGCAGAATAACACCTTTCATTTTTAGAAGAGCATGACAATTATACTTACCTCCCTCTTGCTTGGCTGCTTCATCGTCGATCATGTGCACTTTTGCCCCATCGGGGTCTTCTTTCTTTCGGGACATTCAGTGGCTATGTGCCACCTTGTTGCACTTGAAACACCTTATTTCTTTCTTTGAAAAATTTCCACCGTTTAGCTTTGAAGAAGAATCTGTCTTCTATGGAACAAAAGCATTTTTAGATTTAAAGAGGGGCTTTTTATTAAATCTCTTTTTCTTATGGAAAGGTACATGCCGTTCCAAATCTTTCCCTTCCTTTGGGATCCCATTCTTCCTCTCACAATTCATTGCAAGAGAAATCGCAAAGTTCAGTGAGCAAGGATGAAACATGTTAATCTCGGCTCTCAACTTAGCTTTTAGACCTGCCACATAATTCCTACATTGATCTCGCTCATTAACTTTCTCTAAGGACTATAACTGGATCAACTGCCAGAACCTATCAGTGTATGTGGAGATTATTTCTTATCGAATTTCTTGAAAGTATCCCACTGTTGTCTGGCTTTTGCTTTGAAATGTGGGGGAAGGAAATCTCTCTTGATGAGCTTTTGAAAAGACTTCCAAGATTTTGGTCGCCTTTTACTATGCTTAGTGATGTTCCATCAAAGTGCAGCACTCTCCACTAAATGATTTACAACACATTTAATCTTATCTTTTTCAGAGAATTTCTCCCTTGAAAAATAATCATCTAGCTGACTGATCCAAGACAAGACAGTGCATGCTTCTTTTTTTCCATCGAAATTTTGAAATGAGAAAGCTTTTCTACTTATCTTACTCTCCTTTCTCGAATTATGTGCTCTCAGTGTGGCTTTGACTGTCTTGATAATCATTGTAATCATTGTCGGATGACTCATCATCAGATGAATGCCTCTTCCTTTTCTTACCATTGATTTTCTTTTCCAATCTCTCCCTATGCTCATGCTCATTGGCCAACTGTGCCTGAAGTGCGTCTAACTACTCTTGGAGCATGGGTGGTTGTGGCTGATGCGCCATGATAATGCGATAAATACAAATAAAGCGAAACGAAGGGAAATAAGGATAATAAGTGTATGAGAATTAAACAGATGAAATAAGAATGTGATTCAAGTGTATGGTAAGACAACGGATGGCAGAAGATACTAAGTGTATGAAATATAAAGCAAAGAAATCACTTATCTCGACTTTAATCGGAGGTAGAAAGGACTAGAGTGGGAGATATGTGACCGATGATGTCGCTCGTAGTCGTCTTTACGCTCGACCGATCTCCAATTAATTGCATGGTGATTTCGTGGTTCCGATCGCCTTCTTGATTCGAGCTTCTTCAAATTTTGCCTTGTTCTCTTTTCTTTTCTTTTTCAATATGCCTTTGCTGGTCGATGGAGTGGCCTCTCACTTTTGTGTTGCAGATCGCCAAGAAGAAGGCTTCTTTTTCTGAACTTTAGAGCTCTCTCTTTTTTTCTTCTTTAGAAATAATAAAAATAAATTCTTTAGAGGGCCTTTGAACCTTTGGGGTCCCTTGCTTTGTAAGAAGTCAAAGGAAACTTTGGCTTGAAAACACTGAAGCGTCTGCGTTGTGCGATGGCAGAGTCCCTGAATCGAGGAGGCGTGAGCAGGAGCTGGCTGAAGCAGGTCTTTAGAGATGATGGTGGTGGCTTTGCAGAGGTTGCTTCCCCAAGGGCGGCGGCGCAGAATCTGCGATGATAGGCCCGAGGGCCAAAGGTTGCCTTGATGTTGGGACTACTGTTCTACAAGTGGGCGCACGGTCTGAGGCTTGGAGGCAATTTCAAAGCTCGCACGGGTAGCGGGCTGCAGTGGCTACTGGTCCTGCCAGCAGGGATTCACTTTGGCACAAACTCCCAGGTGCTTGCTGCACTCAGTGCACGGCTCACGAGTCACGACTGAGGGATATGGGTGACGTGACTTGGTCTCCCGGCTGATGGATGGTGGTTGCGCAGAGCTTCAGACTCTGCACAGTCAGGTGGGTGGTGCGCTAGCTGAGGCACGCTGCTCTACTCGTCGGCAACGACTCCTCTGCTCGTGGTGGTCGCTCTAAGGCTAGGCCTAGTAGAGTACATGACCACCAAGGCAGCTTAAATGCATGCCTATGATGGGCGTCTGGACTCTGGAGTCTGCGCACTGTGAGCTCTGAGGTCTGGGAAGCATCTTCAAAATTCGCAAGGGGTTCCAAAAACACATCCATGGCACCGTGGGCACATCGTTCAATGTAAGCTTCCTCTCCCCACAAGCTGTGATTTTGCACACACTTAGGTGGTCCTCTTGAATTCCTCCACAAGACTTGTCTCTCTCCAAAGTGTCTTTTTCTTTTTCTTTTTTTGAAATCCACACGAGGGAGCTTCAGACTTTCTTTTCTTTCTTCCTTCACAAGAGCGTCACTAGGGCTTTGATACCACTGAAACCAAAAGGTAATTATCTTCAACAGCTAGATGCTTGCATTAATGATTTCCAAGGCTATGAGGAATGGAATGATCACTATTGTGGGCCTCTAAAAGATAAGCCGAGGGAAGAGTTTAGACCAATGGTGGATGTTAAGCAAGGTGACTTTGTCTTGGTGAGGCCATCAAATCCTATATACCCCATATGGCTTAGGGTTGCCATATCAAGTTCCGAGATGGATGCTGCTTCTCCTAATTTCAAGAAATTATTAATTCAGTATTGGGCACCATCAGTTAAGAGAAAGGGGCTCAGTGATGCAGATGCCTATGTTGATTGCTGGAACAAGTATTGGGCAGAGAATAGGTTGGATCCACAGGTATGGGAGTGTATTGATGCAATTGTCTGGTCATGGACATCAAAATCCATAAATAGACCCGAGAAGATCAAGATTCCACAGAGTGTATGTATCAAAGCACAGGAGAGCTTGCTTGGTATCAGAGAATAGAAAATGGTGTCGATTTTCTCCCTCTTAATCTCCCAAACTTCCATTGTAAGTGTGTTCTCATGTGATGTTTCCCGTAGGTGAGTGGCTCACGCTTCCTCATCTAGAGTATTTATGATATTTCATAAAAGCACCAAGGAGCCAAAATTATCCCCCTCTTCCAAAATGAGGGATTTGATTTACATAGCCATCTTAGGGCCCAAAATGAATTATGTCCACTATAAAATATATTGCTCAAACTTGCAATAATAAAGCAAATACAAAATTGGCCCATGGCCATATATAATGCACTGTGCAACACCTCGATCGGTAACCTCACACTAACTCCAATCCTCGCTATGAGTACCATCACCTGTACTCGAGAGCCGCCAATTACATTAGTTATTAACAATCGATTGAACGAATCAACTGATCCCAACATAACCACGCTCAAAGCACAATAATCAAGCACAACACCAATAACACTAGCGACATTAGTATTAACACGGAATCACCCACAATACCAACCATCTATCATGGCAAAACACAAGCTAGTCAAGCGTCTCCAACTAACCACAAAAAGTATCCACTAGGACCCCCGCCATGTTCGGTGCGCTCCTATGGAGTACTTTGCCATAGTCACATGACACTAAAATAATAAAGTCCAAAGCAAGATATACCAGAAATATAATTTCCGTAACAAAGAACATCAATGCTATGATGTTTGCAATGCATGAGGTGATGATGGCTTGAGACCTAGACAAAAAATAGGATGAGCTAGAAGAGAAGAGGTGTGAAGATGATCGTAAAGAGAATGAGAACAACATCAGAACTCATAAAGCAAGTATGGAAAGTATAGTTGCAACTCCCCCAGAAATATTTGGATGAAAGAGAATTGTTAGTCTTGAATGAATGTATCCGTGAAATGGATGACTATCTCAAAATGGCCAATGTACTAGCTAGAAACCATCTAAGGGTGGCAGTATGCCAACTGGGTGGTGATGCTTACAATTGGTTCCTTTGCATAGAGGAGGTAGACTCGTGGCACCAGTTGAAAGTGAAGATGCATTCTTACTTCGTGCCGCAAAATGAGAAGTTCTACATCTGGGATGAATGGTTGAATCTCAAGATGAGCAATGGCAACTGGCACTATCAGCTCATGGTCTAAATTAAAGCCATGCATGCTGACAACTGACTACATGGATTTCTTTTTCGGTTTGTAGAATTGGGCTCAATGCAAGAACTTGAATATTTCCTGGATGCCACGAGAATGGCTAAGGATGGTTGATATTGATGGTGGACGGATGTAAGCACAACAATAGGGAAGAGAAAGATGGAGTTGAAGAACATAGATGTTTCTTTCCCCCAAGGAAAGGACTTGACGGTGAAGGTTGCCTTCAATGTGAAAATCCAGTTTGGGGAATAGAGGGAAATTTAGATTTTCTTGTGGTGGCAATGCATGTGTTTGATGCCATTGTGGGCTCATGATTGCCATCTTTGGGAAAGGGGTGGACATGGCCATGTTGAACATGCATGGATATGGTGTCATTGTGCCATTCGTTATACCCCTTAGGAAGCTAGGACACTCCCAAGTGAAGCAACCAAGGGTCTATTCCAGAGCTATTGAGAAAGGCGAGCTCACAGGTGAAGAGAGTAAAGGCAAGGCCCTTGAAATATCAAATTCGAGTAAAAAGGCTCTTGAAAGACCAAATCTAGAAAACTTGGCCACGAAAGGTGAGTGCTCAAGAAAGGAAGGTTTTCTAAGTGTAAAGCAACTACAAAAGGAGATCAAAAGGGGTGCTGAGTGCACCTATGCATGCTACGAGCCACATTGAATTAGGGAGTGCAATTAAATCCAACAAAAGTGTGGAAGGGCACTCCTAACTCAAAAATTGAGAGCTTGTTGAAGGAGTTTCAGGAAGTGATATCGAAGGAGTAACCCAAGCGGTTGTCTTTGAAGAGGCATGTGGATCACATAATTGAGTTGGTGCTGGTAAGCTCATCAACTTAGTTAAAAGAGCTATACAAGTAGTTGGTAGAGCTAGTGGAGCACGAGTTTGTTTGCCCAAGTAAATCGCCTTATGGAACTCTAGTGTCATTCATGACCAAGAAGGATGGCTCAGCTTGATTGTGCATAGACTACCACGCACTAACCAACACACCAACAACATTTTACACCCTGATGAACGATGTGTTCAAGGATTATATGGATGATTTTGTGAAAGTCTATGTTGATGATATACTAATTTTCATTAAGAACTTGGAGGAACATAGAAACATCTGTGAAAGATTTTTGAAAGTTACATGCTAATAAGCTTTATGCAAGACGTGAAAAGTGTGAATTCGCACCAAGGGGATTGGAGTTCCTTGGATATATAGCGGGTTCATATGGCATCAAGATGGACCTTAAGAAGGTGGAGTAGTAGTCGGATGGGAATAGCCTAGCTCGATCCATCGAGTCAGGGAGTTCCTCGGATTTTGCAACTTCAATTAACAGTTTGTGGAAAAGTATAGTGAAGTTGTGTACCATGTTGAGGGTGACCTCTCCACCCACGTGGGCCTCAACCAAGGAGGGTTAGTAGACCCCTAGTAAAGGGAAGTTACATTAGTGAGTAGTGGATAATTTTGTAACTATAGGGACAATTATAATTGTCCCTAACAACCAATAGTAGTGGCCTTATCCACCACATCATATTTTGAACTATATCTGTTTCTGACTGTTACCCAGCTGAAGTCAAATGATGTTATAAGCTGATCTTCATCTCCTACATCAGGGTTGTTGCTATCTGCTAAAATACAAACTATTTGCAACATATGGGATACCAAGCTACACTCTACTTTGCAGGCTTATTGTGCTACTTGCATATGGTAACTACAAATCTCACATGGCCTTTGGCTTGGAGGCGGTTGTTCCCTTAGAATTTGTAGTCTCAAGTCTTCTAGTTGCTATTCAGAATCATTTAGGTGAATCAAACGTAAATTAGCTAAGCCCCCTGGATGAGTTATGCCTCCGAGTTGCCTCGTCACAAATGGTGATACGGCACAGAAGGAAAGCCAGGCACAATCGACATATTGTGCCTAAGCATTTAAAGAAGGGTATGCTCATGTTACTCTACATTGCTAAGTTGGGACCTATCAAAACCAATTTTAAGCTGGGTTGGAATGGACCCTACCGTTGGTGGAAGTTTTTGACAATGGGAGAGTGAAACTCACAGACTTCGAAGGTAATGTGTTTCCCAAGTTGTACAATGGAAACAAAGTGAAGCCATATTGAGTGGTTAGTTCTCGGATATATAAAACTCAGAACTAAGTCTCAGTTGACAATAACTTAGTGAATTTTTTTGAAGATAGCGTGCTAGCTAGCTATTTAATCCATCGTGTTCCACCACATGGCATGATTAACATTAATGGAATTATTAATGCAAAATCATCATGCCAAATCAATGGAGGCTCATGCAACCATTGATTTGATAGGAACTACAGCCCCATATTCGGAACGACTATGTTTGATCAGAAGTCCTACTGATCAAATCCAATTGCAAACTCCTTATACTTTATCGTCATTGTCTTCATCATCTTCAACAACCATCTATGTGCTCTCCTTTGCTATCGTTTTCACATTTTCCATCGGCCTCTTTGAGCTTCCTATCTCCTTCAAACCAATCTATTCTTCATTTCCAGCTTTTCCGATAGTCACCTTCTCTCTTTGAATCTAGCCTCATCATTTTTGTCGTGATGGAGAGAGAAGAGCATTCAAGTTTGATACAAGAGGAAGCACAACTCTCGCATCTCCCCTTCGCATCCAATCGAAGATTTTTCTAGTGACATTCTCACAGGCATCTTGGCGTCAAACCGCCTCTTGAAGTTTGCTTAGCTACCGTGGAAGGATGTTTACGATGAGGAGTTGGCCGAAGAGACCTTGGAATCTTACAATGAGGATGGCCATAGCCTCATCATCAACAAAATGCACGTCTGAGCTCTTGAAGGGCTACACATTAAGTATATAGTATGTCAAAAACATGGAAACGAACGTAAGAGGATTCACAAGAGAAAATAGCATGCAAACCAAATCCACCTTAGCTCATTTCAACACTCCATAGAAAAGCCTTGAGCTCAATTTGGTTGAAAGCATTTCATGAACACAAACCAAATCCACCTTAGCTCATTTCAACACTCCATAGAAAAGCCTTGAGCTCAATTTGGTTGAAAGCATTTCATGAACACAAACAGCTGTAGAAACATAAGAGCGTGAAACCTAATGCACACAATCTTGCTACTAATAACAAGAGCGTGAAAAGTAATGCACACAATCTTGCTACTAATAACAAGCCCTGAAGTTCCAATGAGGAGAATGTTTGAGAGGACTCGGTATGCATTGGATTCAATGAAGGGAGGTAAGTTAATGCAAGCTAAGGATGCGTGTTCAAGGGACCCCATTTTTTGTGAGCTTATTCACGAAGTTGATGAGGTGGTTGTGGGAAGAGCCACCCTCCTCCATAGCTTGCTTTGCCTTCATTTTCCACTCGGAGGCTCTCTCCCTCACCTTTGTCCCTCCTCCTTGCATCAACTTCCTCACCACCCTCTCCACCTCCTCCCCCTCAATCACCCCGCTCTCCTTGCATGCCTCGAACTCCATCCCTACCCCCCATTTCTCCACCACGTACCTTGTATTCATCTTCTGGTCTATATCTATAGGCCATGCCAGTATCGGCACCCCCATAGCCATGCTCTCGATGGTAGAATTCCACCCGCAGTGGCTCAAAAACCCCCCCACAGACGGATGCGAGAGTACCAGAGGCTGCGGCGCCCAGGACACCACCAGACCCCTCCCTTCCGTTCGCTCCATGAACCCTTTGGGTAGCTCTTGACACCAATCTCTGCAACCGTCCTTTACGAAATCTGAACGGATCGCCCAGATGAACGGAGTTTGGCTCGCCTCTAGACCCAGCGCTAGCTCCTTGAACTGTTGCTTTGACATGCTCACCCAGCTGCCAAAGGCTACATACAGAACTGAAGCAACCGCTTGTTTATCCAACCAGTCCAGGCAGTTGTCTTCAGGAAGCATGCTTACTCCAACCCTGTAAGCAGTCTCTCTATTCAGGTCTTGCGTCTCGTACCCCCTGAATCCCATTGGCAGTAGAGGTCCGACGGGAATAATAGGGGCTCTGGTCTTCGACGGAACGAAACTGGCATCGACGGCTTCCGGCTCCAGCTCATACATGGAATTCACAAGCACGCAAGAAGCCTTGTGAATGCCTTGAAGAGGGCGGGTCATGAACTGGAATATAATGTCTTTCACCAAGAGATATCGTGGAAGATCCGTCCACCGCATGGACATTACGCCAGGAATCGAACAAAAGCGCCGGTCGTTGGAGGCTGCAGTCGGGCCTGCATGCGCATTGATTTGGTCACCAAGCACTCGAAGCAATTCACACCAATCGTCAATAAACGGAACCTGAAAATTTATTGTAACAGCGGTTCTCCATAAATTATCCGAAATCTGGAAGTCTAAGGTAAAGAATGGAACATAGCATAGTGAGCAAGATACCTTCCGAAGATAGAAGACCTTCTTCAAGGAGCACCGGAACATGGCAGTGCAGAACGTAGTCTGCAGCACTTGCTGGCCAGAACACGACATGCGGAATCCCGAACTTGTCCGCGACATCTTGTCCCCATGATAGCACGTAGTCTGCTATAACGAATGAAACAGGAAGACCTTCTTCCTTCGTCTGCTCGATGACAAGCTCCGTTCCAGCCTTCATATTATCAGTCGAAGTGAGGCGTTCGTCGACAGGCGTATTTGCGCAATGGGAGAGGGCTTCGTCAACACCCACGATACGGATGTGGGCGCCAAGGTGCTGATTCAAATCGAATCCCATGTGGGATTGAGAGGCGACGATCTGGGAGTGCAAAGCGTTAGAGTGGACGAAGGTGATGGTGATGTCTCGGGAGGCTAAGAGTTTGGAGAGCTGCATCATGGGGGTGATATGGGATTGGCAGGGGAAGGGAACGACGAGGGCATGGGTGGACATGGTGGAAGGAGACTTGTGATGGGTTTGAGAGGTGAAGGTAATCGAGAAGACGATGAAGAAGACGAAGTATACGAACACACAGCCTGGCTTTTTACGAGTCGACAAGACAAGCGGCCTACTCATACACCTTTAAATGAGAATGAAATTACTTTGAGCTCACTTAAAACATTTAACAAGAGTGATATATATCTCGGCCTTCTAGTCATTTTTTCACTCATACACCTTCAAATGAGAATGAAATTACTCTTGGCTCACTTAAAACATTTAACAAGAGAGACTCACTCGCCAAAATAATAGGTACTTGCATTGAATTTGAGGGCAGTGTTTGTGGGGAGGGGGCTCAAGCCTTGGGTGGAGAGAGGTTGAATTAAATAACACTTGTGGGGAGGGGGCTCAAGCCTTAGGTGGAGAGAGGTTAAATTAAATAACCTATGTGGGGAGGGGGGCTCAAGCCTTGGGTGGAGAGAGGTTGAATTAAATAACCTGGGAGGGGCGTTAGGCACGGACTTGCAAGATTGGGGAGGGGGAACCATCTGTGTAGGGCATAGGGGAGGGAGGCTTTATATTGCTATCATAATGAAAGCATTATATAATATTACTTTGTAGCTTGATGGTAGAGCTCACGCCTTGAAAAATGAAGGTTTTGTAAGGCTCACTCCTCGGGAAAAGGAAGGTTTTGTGTTGAATCCTTTTGTTTGAACCTTTGACGAAGCGCCCATTGCACGTAGTCTATGCATAAAATAAATGACTACATGCATAGATAAATTAAGCCATAGACAAACATAGCTTAATTATTGTGGGTGGCCCACTCTTTGTCCATTCTAGGGAGAAAGAACAACTAGCCACATGCCTCCTCCCACCTAAGTCCCCATCGATCTAAGTTTCTAGAGGAATATCTCAAAGCATGGAGAGGTGATGACTGACAGGAGTGTGCTTGAGTGAGTACAGAGGTGGAAGAAGATGACAAGACTCTAAAAGAAAGCCTTACGAATAGATTCATGAAGTGAGTTTAGATAAAGGGTTTCATCCATATAGTATGTTTCCATGAA
The DNA here is from genome assembly GCF_047967505.1 of Dipteris shenzhenensis. Lineage (NCBI taxonomy): Eukaryota > Viridiplantae > Streptophyta > Polypodiopsida > Gleicheniales > Dipteridaceae > Dipteris > Dipteris shenzhenensis. The sequence goes on from NC_141612.1 coordinate 24,349,439, forward strand.
TTGAACTATTGGAAAGTACAACATACAAGAGGGTAGTTTTGAGGGAAATTTTAGTGTCCTAAGATATCGTAGCACAAGACATCTTTACAGCAGGCAGCCTAGGGGGAGGTTTTCATTTTTAAAGCTGTCCTTGATCCACGTGTCACAATCATGCATGTTGATATCTTAGAGATATAAGGATATGAATTTTGCTTTATTTTGGATGTGCTTCTATCATAGGAGAGATTTCTTATAGCTTTTGAGTTTTAGCTTTTCACCCCATGGCAACCCACAGGGCACATATTTTGGTAAACCTTCAAAAATTCATGGTCATTGTACCCTTCATGTTTTCTAGATGCTTCATGTAGTTTTGATAAATTAATGCTTCAAAAATTCGTGGTCATTGTACCCTTTATGTTTTCTAGATGCTTCATGTAGTTTTGATAATCTAATGAGGAGTTTCTTACATTGTAGGACTAGGACGAGAGCTTAGATTGATTGTATAAGCAACTTATATCTACATCTCTTCAAATTCTCAAGCATAGTGCAAGTGTAGGACTAGGACAAGAGCTTAGATTGATCATTCAGGCAACTTATATCATCTACATCTCTTCAAATTTTCAAGCGTCTAGTGTAAGGAAAACTAAAGGAGTTCATCTCTCATCATCATCAATGAGGAGGAGGAGGAGCAGAAGCAGCTTAGATTATCAATATCAGTAGGCAACAGAGGGCATATATACTTTGATACTCCATTAGGTTTGACCTCCAGATGAGGTGGTAGTAACACTTTGCAATACGATCATGCCTAAGTGTTAGGAAGGAGCACACCACAGGGCTGATGTAGCCACGTATCACAATCATGGATGTTGGTATCTTAGAGATACAAGGACATGAATTTTTCTGTGTTTCAGATGTGTTTCTATCATTAGGAGATATTTCTTATAGCTTTTGAGTTTTAGCTTTTCACCCCATGGCAAGCCATAAGGTATATATTTCGGTAAACCTTCTTTAAAAATTCGTGGTCGTTGTACCCTTCATGTTTTCTAGATGCTTCATGTAGTTTTGATAAACGAATGAGGAGTTTCTTACATTGTAGGACCCTTGTAGGACTAGGACGAGAAATTAGATTGATTGTACAAGCAACTTATATCTACATCTCTTCAAATTCTCAAGCATAGTGCAAGTGTAGGACTAGGATGAGAGCTTAGATTGATCGTTCAGACAACTTATATCATCTACATCTCTTCAAATTTTCAAGCGTCTATTGCAAGGAAAACCAAAGGAGTTCATCTATCATCATCATCATCATGAAACGAGGAGGAGGAGGAGTAGAAGCAACTTAGATTATCAATATCAATAGCCAATAGATAGCGTATATACTTTGATACTCCCTTAGGCTTTACCTCCAGATGAAGGTGGTAGTAACACTTTGTAGTACGGTCGTGGTCGAGTGTTAGGAAGAAGCACACCAGAGGGCTGATGTTGCCTGTGCAAACATTGTTGCTCTCAGGATGTTGTTGAAAGAATGGCTTGAGACAGCAAGGTTCATAGCTCCGCAAGTGCCCCCGGACCGCAATTGCAGATCTTATACTTTTTTGAACATTCTCTTTGCTTTTGAAATCATTTGTCACCACCAAGTATTGCAAGATCATTAATCCAACCCCTGCTACTAAGTTTTGCAGATTGAATTTTCCAAATCATTCATTCACCCACTACAAGGCATAGGCCATTTTTCGACGAAAATACCGATGCTTTTTACATTAATTTTTTTTTCACGGGCGCAAATGTCGCTATAAGTGTCGCTAAAAGCGTTGGAAAAGGACCGTCGCTATAAAGCGTCACTATATAGCGAAACTGGTAAATGTCGCTATATAGCGACATTGGAAACGTCGCTATATAGCGACACTGTTAATCGTCGCTATATAGCGACACTGGTAAACATCGCTATATAGTGATGATTAACAGAAGTTAAAAAAAAGGATTAGTGGGGCTAAACAGGGCTTCCTTTTGGCCCTGTTTAGCCCCACTAATCCTTTTTTTTTTGTAATTACAAAACAAAGTTTTTTTATAACAAAATTTCCCTTGCGAGAAGGGTGATACAAAATCGCTCTTGTGAAATGATGAGCAACAAAAGCATATACATGTCGGACATATACAACATTATTTGTAACAAAATTACCCTTTCGAAAGGGCGATACAAAATTGCTCAAACGAGCGGATATACAAAACGCTACTACCACTACTACTCATCCGAATCCGAATCATCCTCGTCTTGTTGATGTTGGTAAACTGAAAGGAAAGGAAAGAGTGGACACAAACTCAGAATACTTGCATTATGGAATGAAGAAGAGTGAGGTCCTTAAGTAGGCACCTCATACATGCTCACTGACATCACTGATGACTTCACAACTCCACAATCATCTCCTCAATCTGCTCCTAGATTCTCTCAATCATCCTATGTGGCTCTCCACCACCTAATTGTGCTTATGGGCACCTAACTGTGCCTCTAGCACTCACACATAGAAACCAAGGTGTGCCTGAGGCATACACCTTGAGATATCCCATCAAACCCCCCCTCAAGGAAATGCCTCAAGCTATGTCAAGGATACATCTAGTCTCATAGTTTCTCATGCCATCTCATGGTGGTCAAGGATAAATCTATGGCTAGGTTCTCATGCTAGCAAGGGTTCCCTTGGGTGTAAGGTAAACAAAAGGGATACAAAAAGACCTTCCAATGGTTATCTCCCTTGCATGTACATGCACACAATGTCTGCAGGAGGTACCATGGAGCAAAACATACACATGGCCTACATCATAAGGTGACCAGAGGTGTTTACAAAACACACAAAGACACAATAGTTTATTTCATTCATTTTGGAGGACTATCCAGGCTGAGTACCTTGACATAAAAAGAGAGATCTGGAGCATACATAGAGATGATTTAAAATGCATAATCTTCATGGGATGCCTCATCTTGTGGAGGCAGAATATCCATGTCAAGGCAAGGTCTTACCACATGGGTAGTGTCTAGTGCCTTATAAGATGGTACTATGATAGAACAAGTGGATCTGAAAATCATATCCTTCAAGAGAACAATTATCTTGTCATCTCCATAGTTGTGTAGAGAAGCATATCTTAGGTATCTGACCTTCATCTTTTTCTTGTACTCTCCTTGTACTTGGAGTCAAATAAAAATGCCATGAGAGGGTAGATATATGGCTTTGTAGTTGCTTCCTTTTTGGCAACCATTGTTTTGGCAATCTTCAACAAGGAAGTCAGGTTGACATTTTCATCCTTTGTAGCATAACAAGACATTGCTTTATGTTTTGGCTTTTCACATATTTTGCATAAGCAAGCCATGAGAGGGTCTAACCCACGTATTGGGCAGTGTCTTCTCTCTTACAGGGCTTAGAATAACAACTGAAATCCTTCAAAATATAAGCATTTAATGTAGCAAAGTCTTGTGACCAAATTTCAAACAATGATGCTTCTTCTTACATGCTTCATAGAAGTGGCTAAAATGAATACTTTCCAATCAAAACCAGGTCTAGCAATTAAAAGAAAAACTGAAGCCACACTTGTAGTGAAGTTATTGAAAGTTTCAAAAAACCAGAAATGCTAGAGTAGCATTTTATGTAGCATCATCTTCAAAAACTTGTCCAAAACTGTCAAAACCAAAAGGCTGAACTTGGAGGGCTTGTAGCTCGCTCTTCAAAGCAAGGAAAAGAGGGCTTTCTGAAGTAAAAGAAAGCTCATATACCAGAGAGGGTCCAGCACAGAGGTTGGACGAAATGGTGCGCACTTTTGCCCGGGGGAGTTACTACAGGCTAAACCTGAGTTTTGACGATTTCTCCCTCGTTACTGAACCAAATGAGCTGAAAAATGGCTCAAAATCTTCGTCTTGAGGTCACCCATCTACTCCTAAGAGGGGTCAGGCAGGGAGTATTGAGTAATAGAAGAAATGGCGAAAAATGCGCTGTTTGGGGAATGGCAGCCAACAGAGACGTTTTTTTTTCAATTGCTTACAAGTGGAAGTTCGCCCATACTAGAGGAGTTTCCAGCTCAGAGGGTTTGGGCAATGGTCATTTGTAGGTGGAGGACCAAGCTCTCAAAGATTTTGGAAAGAAGGAGGAAAATGGAGAAGAAGAAGATGAAGAAGAAGAAGATGATGTGGCAGAAATGGGCTCAAGGGGGATCAAAGGGCTCTGATACCATGTTGGTAAACTGAAAGGAAAGGAAAGAGTGGACACAAACTCAGAATACTTGCATTATGGAATGAAGAAGAGTGAGGTCCTTAAGTAGGCACCTCATACATGCTCACAGACATCACTGATGACTTTAGAGCTTCACAATCATCTCCTCAATCTGCTCCTAGATTCTCTCAATCATCCTATGTGGCTCTCCACCACCTAACTGTGCTTATGGGCACCTAACTGTGCCTCTAGCACTCACACATAGAAACCAAGGTGTGCCTGAGGCATACACCTTGAGATATCCCATCAGTTGGCCTGTTCCTTGGTCCTCGACACCTGCGTCTTCTCCCTCGTCCTTGCCACCTATGTCTGATCCTTGGCCCTGTTGATCGCTCGCCTTCGATGATGGGACGCTTGAGCTTTGACCCTAAGAGTGAACCATATAAATCGAAAATTAAATTGGAACTTAAATTAAAAAGTGAGATTACAAGTAGGAGTAAACTTATACTGTGCGAGCAGCCACCTCAGCCCAATCGACCATCGCTCCCATTGCCTCTTGCTCAATGAACCACGGCTTTGTTCCTATCCGAAATGCGCATTGTGTCTCTGCATCTGTAGGAAGACGACCCATCGTAGCTTGCTGTGGATCCAATTTACGAGAGTTAGAGTTAGCTAAAGTGCATGTAATATGTAGTAAAACAAATAGAACAATACATTAAATGAGAAGAAGTAGACTTACCACGGTTGCCTCGAATGCATACCATCCGCCTGCACCAAAGTGCAAAGTACCTACGACGTCTAGCCATCTCTTTGCAGCCCTCCTCTGACCCTCGAACAATTCAGGATGGTCCCTATGTTGCTTCTTGAAGTACTTCCAATCAGCTTTGTCTGCCCAGCTGGGTTTAGCCAACCCCTTTGTGATGGAAGTATGCAAGGTTGATCTACGATGCTTCAAGACCAAACCCATGCGCTCTCACATATAATCGTCATTAAACTCCACATTTGGCGGATTAGGGTATCTTTGTTTTAACTCATCGATGGCCGCCTACCTCTTTTGGGCATCTTGATACCGCCAATCGGTATTTATGCCGCTCTTGAAGTGATGACTCATCAACCTCCTCATGGTGGCCATCACTGCTTTGCCCTTTTTATCTTCTATTATCTCTCCGGCAGATGTGATTTGATAGGAGAGATCCCATAATGAGTAAGGAGGACTGAGGTAGTAGAGTCTGAAGGAGTGGAAGCTGCGCGAGTGCTTCCGAAGCGAGGAGTAGCAGTGGGAGTAGGAGAGGGAAAGGGACCTGACTGATACTATGTCTCCAGACCAAGTGGAGACCTAAAGGAGCGTGAGTGTGCTGACTCGTCTACATCTCCCGAGTCAGCACAACATGAGCCGCCCGTCCTACTCTTCCTTCCCTTGCAAGAGGCATGCGCAGGTGATGACCCTGCGGTCGAAGGGGCACGAGGGGATGGCTGGGTAGTACGTCCACCCGTCGGTGTAGGGGAGGGAATTGTTGAGGTCCTCTGAGATAGCACAGAGAAGAATCTCGCTGCCTCCTCATCGCTCATCTGTGCTACAAACTCGTCGGGACTCCCGACAAAGCCATGCGTGGCTAGCAAAGGAGTTCCCCGAGGGGTAATCGTAGTCCTACGTGGACCAGGGGTAGTTGTAGTGCTAGGTCTGCTGAGAGGAGTCGGACCAGGGGTAGTCCTCGAGGTAGTCGCCTAAGAGGAATCAAAGTCCTCTGGAGCATAAAGATCATGAGCTCTTCTCCTGCGAGGCTGTCCGTACTCATCGGATGAGCGACGTGATCCCATGTCTAACATAGACACAAACACGAAAACAAAAGACAAAAAAACAAACATAAGCATAGGCAAGAAGAAAGAAGAGGGAAAGGAAAGAAGAGGGAAAGGAAAGAGGGAAAGAAGAGGGAAAGGAAAGAAGAGGGAAAGGAAAGAGAAGAGGAAGAAGAGGGAAATAGAGAATAAGAGTTAGAGAGAATAAGCTCATGCTTATGCTTATGCGGAAATAGAGAATGAGAGAAGGGGGAAATAGAGAAGGGGGAAAGAGAGAAGCTAGAGAATGAGCTTATGTGGAAATAGAGAATGAGAGAAGGGGGAAATAGAGAAGAGGGAAAGAGAGAAGCATAAGCATGAGCTTATGCGGAAATAGAGAATGAGCTTATGTGGAAATAGAGAATGAGAGAAGCATAAGCATGAGCTTATGCTTCTCTCATTCTCTATTTCCGCATAAGCTCATCCATAAGCATAAGCTTATGCGAAAATAGAGAATGAGAGAAGGGGGAAATAGAGAAGGGGGAAAGAGAGAAGCATAAGCATGAGCTTATGCGGAAATAGAGAAGGGGGAAATAGAGAAGGGGGAATGAGAGAAGCATAAGCATAAGCTTATGCGGAAATAGAGAATGAGAGAAGGGGGAAATAGAGAAGGGGGAAAGAGAGAAGCATAAGCATGAGCTTATGCAAAAATAGAGAAGGGGAAAATAGAGAAGGGGGAAAGAGAGAAGGGGGAGGGAAAGCTTATGCAGAAATAGAGAATGAGAGAAGGGGGAAATAGAGAAGGGGGAAAGAGAGAAGCATAAGCATGAGCTTATGCGAAAATAGAGAAGGGGGAATGAGAGAAGCATAAGCATGAGCTTATGCGGAAGCTAGAGAATGAGCTTATGCGGAAATAGAGAATGAGAGAAGGGGGAAATAGAGAAGGGGGAAAGAGAGAAGGGGGAATGAGAGAAGCATAAGCATAAGCTTATGCAGAAATAGAGAATGAGCTTATGCGGAAATAGAGAATGAGAGAAGCATAAGCATGAGAATGAGCTTATGCTTCTCTCATTCTCTCTTTCCGCATAAGCTCATGCATAAGCATAAGCTTATGCGGAAATAGAGAATGAGAGAAGGGGGATATAGAGAAGGGTTAAAGAGAGAAGCATAAGCTTATGCGGAAATAGAGAATGAGAGAAGGGGGAAATAGAGAAGGGGGGAAATAGAGAAGGGGGAATGAGAGAAGCATAAGCATGAGCTTATGCGGAAATAGAGAATGAGCTTATGCGGAAATAGAGAATGAGAGAAGGGGGAAGGAAAGGAAAGAGAGAAGGGAAAAGAGAGAAGGAGGAAATAGAGAAGGGGGAAAGAGAGAATAAGAGAAGAGGGAAAAAAGAGAAGGGGGAAATAGAGAAGGGGGAAAGAGAGATGCATAAGCATGAGCTTATGCAGAAATAGAGAATGAGCTTATGTGGAAATAGAGAATGAGAGAAGCATAAGCATGATCTTATGCTTCTCTCATTCTCTATTTCCACATAAGCTCATGCATAAGCATAAGCTTATGCGGAAATAGAGAAAGAGAGAAGGGGGAAACTTAAGCATAAGCTCATGCTCATGCATGAGCATAAGCATGAGCTTATGCTTATGCTTATGCTTAAGCATAAGCATGAGCTTATGCAGAAATAGAGAATGAGAGAAGAGGGAAATAGAGAAGGGGGAAAGAGAGAAGCATAAGCTCATGCATAAGCTTATGCATGAGCTTATGTGGGAATAGAGAAAGAGAGATTCTTCTCTCATTCTCTATTTCCGCATATGCTCATGCTCTCATGCTATGCGGAAATAGAGAATAAGAGGGAAAGGAAAGAGAGAAGGGAAAAGAGAGAAGGGGGAAAGAGAGAAGGGGGAAAGAGAGAATAAGAGAAGAGGGGAAAAAGAGAAGGGGGAAAAAAGAGAATAAGAGAAGGGGGAAGAAGGAAAGAGTTCGAGGGGAAGAGAGGGTTCCTATCCCATCACTACAGCTAGTGCTTAAGGCGCTAGCTGCAGGCCAATGCAAATAACAAAAATAATAAATGGAAAAAAGAGGAAGCATAAGGATTTAGTAGAAGATCAATGTACACAAGAGAAATATAGAGAAAATAGAGTGGACATTGATGGGAGTATGAGATCATAGAGCAACTTGACTCTATATCTAGTGGGTTGGGGTAAGGCAAAGAAGGATAGAGACTTAGATGTTCTCTCATCCTCCTCTTTGTACACTTGATAGTGGAAGTATCTGCTTTTACTAAAGAATATAATTGGAATTTGTTCTTATAAAAACGTTTAATCTTTCATTTCCTTTGTGCTTTTTGTGTGAATGTTTGACATAAATGAATCTATGCCATGCCTTCTTTCTATTCTATGTTAAGGCTATGTCAAATGATGTGAGCAAGTTATGAAAGAACGATATGAATACTAGGATGCAAGTTTTGTTCACAAGATAAAGACTTGGAAGGAAATATTCATCCTGAAGTGTTGATAGATGTTCCCAAATCACTAAGGCAGGGTTGCAATGATCACTAAGGGTCCTTGCCTTCACTCAAAGAAGTAATTTTGTCTTTTTGGTTGTTCAATCAAAATTGGAAGCCCATTCTCATTCAAGAATATCCAATGCATTTGCCAAGAGTACGAATGTCCCAATTTGGTGATCCTTGTTGATCAAACTAATTCCTTCTTGAGTTTGATTAATGAAACAACTTCATGGACAATTTCGTAGACATAGCATATAATTAAATTTCAAGAAGTATTTAACTCTTTAATGAGTATATATAAAATCCAACCACTTCAAGATAAATGTGAACTAAAAGTACTCCAACAACATCTTATGTTATATCATAAAAACAATAAAGCCAAAATAATGCAAAGCAGCCCTTCTTCAAGCTATGCAAAATGTGCCATAGTTAGTAGAGACATCAAGGGAAAAATAATGCAAAGTACACATTCTCCAAGCTATAAAATAGTTCGATATTTAATAAAGACATCAAAGATACCTTTTGATATGCCAATTTAAGCTTTCTGCCTAGTAAATCAATAAATTTTTACTAGAGTATCAGGAAAGAAAATACATTTATTATTTAGATCTTGTAATATAACTACCCAATGAAGCAATCCATTTATTTTTTGTGGATGAGGATGCAAATGACAAAAAAAGAGAGATTAACATTTCATGTTTTCACAATCATCAATTAAAATTGAGACTTGCACAAGTAGCAAAATAATTAAAAATTCTTCAAGGAACACCCTCAAGTGCACCTAGGTTTGCTATCATGCAAGAGGTGGAGATGGTAGTTCACGATATGAAAGATCAGAGTCACAACAAAATGTGCCTATGCCATTCAAGAAGAGCTCAGTGAAAGAAAGTTATCAAGATGGTACATGAAGACCTTTGAGGATTTAGGGGTCATAGACATCCCCTCAAGTAGTTCGAAGGTGAGGAGTCTCAATCTTTATAAAGGACACTCACCATGAATCTTGCTTCATGGGTGGCCCACTCTTCGTTCATTCTACAGAGAAAGAACAACTAGCCACATGCCTCCTCACACTTGAGTCGCTAAAAATCTAAGTTTCTTGAGGAATATCTTAAAGCATCGAGAGGTGATGACTAAAATTAGTGCTTGAGTGAGTACGGAGGTGGAAGAAGATGACAAGACTCTAAAAGAAAGCCTTACAGAATAGATTCATGAAGTGAGTTCTGATGAAGTATTTCATCCATATGGTATATTTCCATGAATTTAACTATTAGAAAGGACAACATACAAGAGATTAGTTTGGATGGAAATTTTAGTGTCCTAAGCTAATGTAGCATGGGACATCTTTTCACTACAAGATTGGCCATTTGACCATTAGGGAAAATAACAAACCTCTCACAACTTTCAACCACAAGAGGGGTCACTCATAAATATGCAAGTATAGCACGTGGGTTCAAACGAGGAAGTTTCTAAAATATTTTTTTAACAAATTTTTTAGATATGGAAGGGTGGCATTTTTTACATATGGAAGCATAGCACATGGCTTCAAAAGAGGGAGTTTCTAAATCTTTTTTTTACACATTTTTAACATATGGAAGGGTATTCACAAATTGAATAGAAAAAGGCTACATTTTACTCATGGAAAATTCACAGCTAAAATTAGGCCTTGAATACATGTGATATGGTGGATTTACATATAGTGAACCCCCCCAAGAAGATACATTTCCATGCTAAAATCCCCCCATGACAAATAGAACAAAAAGCGTACAGTACTCAACTAGTAATGCATGACCAAATTTTGCCCCTAACATTTTTTATATTGCTAAATAGAAATTCAAAAGCATCAATGTTTATGCAATCAATATATATATCTCTTGTTAGACTCCTTTCCTTTCATTTCTGCTTTCAGATATGTTTTGTGCTCATGTTTGTGTTATACTTTGATTATCTCAGATGCGAAAATGTTACCTTTGATTATTTGGTATTGTGCTACTTCTATAGATAACGCTACTTGCAAGGAAATGAAAACACATGAAATAAATATAAAGTAGGGAATTAGATTCATATATGATTTCATTGCCTTTGTAAACAAAAGTCGTAATACTTAGAGCGTAAATAAAATATTAGTCTTATGTTCATTTGCATTGTGTTTATTGAACATGGCATGAACATCGATAAACGTGAGATTTTTTGTCTCTGTGTATTGTTCCATGAGCCACAAGAACATGTTCAGCTCGTCAATACTCTCCCTGTACTCTCATAATATGATTGGCCTCTATCCTAGTTGGATTTTCATTGGTGAAATTGGGAATAACAATTACAGATGGTAGAACCCCCAATCATATTAATGCATGTGATATGCTCAAGCTAAGGAGAGGAATTGAATATTTAGGGTTGCTTAAATCGAATGGTCCATGACTAGATCTAAGATAATGAAATTTATATACTGATGTTTCCCAAGATATTAAAAAGCTTCTAGTTATCAAAGAGCAATTTCTTGTAAAACAAAATTTAAACAAGAGAATCGTTGAGAAATAGTGCTAACACGATACTACTATGGTTTTTTAACTACACGAATTAATTTATATGAGATTGCAGCATTTCAAATAGTAGTATTTCTTTTGATATAGAGAGTGTATGAAACCGTGATAAGTATTTTTCTCCTAGTGTAATTGCCTTGTCTATATTACTTGATTAGGCCAATATATCTACCATTAAATTTTCCTCAAAAAGACTAAAATTTTCAATGTCAGATTTCATCTTAGGTGGAGGGTATTTTTTGTGGCTTTCTATACACCTTCCCAGATTGTTGGTATGCTCGATGTATTTCTTTCCATTTTTGATGCATGTTATGGAATAGTTAGATGATTGTCTTTCCTTTTACTTGGTGCTTTGTTGGACGGCCATTGGTGTCTTTGATTCTTAATTGATCTACTTTCTGGATTGGCAATAATACAATTAATATATCATGATGTTATGCCTCCATAATTCAACTTTTAAACATATAAATTTGGATAATTATAAAACATGTAGAGAATGCATCGACATGGTTTCTAAATTTTTACCTTCATTTCGTTTTATGAGCCTTGTCCATATTGCTCAACTGCTACATCTGGAGCTAATTTTACTGTTACTTTTTCTATTGTTAGTGGAGTGTTTTGTCCAGTGTGTTGATACTTGTAGTCATCCATAAATTTGTTCAATATAGTTGATCCCATCTTACGATCCAAACTTGTAAGCCGATTTAACGAGATGTTAAAGCCATAATATAGAAGCTCGATACAGTAGCAAGAAATTCCATTTGCTTTTTTGTCTAGCAACTCTTGAACTTAGTTTTGTATCATGAATTCATGGTGAAAACCGAATTCTATATCTAAATCCCTTAGTATAGTTTTCATAAGTCTTGGATATCAATTTATTTGGAACTGATCAGGGGCAAATCATTATTACTATATTCATTGTTTTTTGTTTTGGGATAGTTTTATTACCATTGCTTCTCCTTATTCAAGAGTCATTGCTTGCAATCACTAATGAACTCCTGCAATATTGAGTATGTTGGAAACCCCAATATGTATGTGGTTGGCTCTTCTCCAACATGGTTAGCCATTTTCATTTGGGGAGTTGACAACAATTAGATTGTTTTTGTTGGTTTTTTGATGCTGGCTTAATGTTGTCTTGTGATTTGTACAAGTCAAATAAGTGTTACATGGTGTTATGTATGGAGATTGGTTTTATTAGCTATTAGGTTAATTAGATTATCAATAAATGATGATAAGTGAATAGGACACTATATTTTATGTTGTACTTGGTTCGGATCCATGTAAAATGATGCAATTGGTAAATCTCAAATGGATGGTAGATCTGTAAATAGAGAAATAAAGTTAGACCTGTACTAAATTTCTTGTAACTAATGTAAGTAAATTAGAATTGTTCTAATAGTACCATTTAGAATAGGGCAGGTTGAAAGTCGTCAGGTGTCAGTTGGCCCAAAATGTAAAAATTTCACCATGATGTGACTCTAGATAGCATGACATATGCTAGCCCAGGCGTGAATGCTTCCCAAATGACCACCATTGCTTTGGTTGAGATCATGCATCCTTGTGCCTTGTGTCCTATGATAGCGTATGCAAGTGTATGTGGTGGCACTTGCCATTCATTGGATTTCTTCGATGTCTCGTCTTGCGCAACACTATCGATTGTTACGTCATGTTGATGACAGCGTGGATAGGTTTACTAGTTCCATTAGTTGAGGAGCGCTTGATGTTATTGACAGTCATAGTCGCACCCTTGGCTACTCCAATTTTCAAGTCAATGTTCTCAGTGATGATTATTCTAGCTCCATTTGCAATTTTCGTGATCTCGTGGAATTTTTCATCATCTAGCCATTCTTTTAGCAAGGGCTCATTAGTTGCATTTGTGGTTAGCAAGACAGGTTGTATTTCAGTAGGAGCATATAGCTTGTGTAGTATTGAATTCAGATTGCATTCTTTGGCATCAATGTGATGGGAGCATATTATTGTAGTGTTGTTGTCCACAAATCATACTGCTTGTTCTTCGTTGATCATGATGCCACTGAGGTAGTGCTGTATCTCTTCTATTGTCGATTTTCTATCTTGTATGATGTTCAAAAATTGGAGGAAGTCACTATCGAGGGCATACAGTCAATATTATAGATTTGTTACCTTTTTACAAGCTGGTATGTGATACATCTGATCAAGAAGGATTACCCTACTCCCATGTGCCACAAATGATATGGAGTCCTTTCCCTTTAGAAATGATTTCATTGCGTATGTCACTTTGCTCGACGAACCTAACGTATGAGGAGGTTGAAGAAGAAACCCTCCGTATGATATCCTGGATGGTATTCTTTGAAGCGGACCACTTTAGTTGATTGGTAAATAAAATTATGGAGAGCATATATGCCTATATGTCTGTCCCTTGCCCTCTCGCTCTTCTGTATGGTGTGATTTGTATGGTATGCACAAAATGTTACGCGTTCAAGTTCGGAGAGCCATGCACAATAAAGATCTATTGGATGCATCATTATGTACCCGTGTGGTGTTATAATCTTTTGTCAGAGTGTGGGTGGCGAGGAGTCTATGTAGTGTACTAATTACCCTGTGCATGATTTTCTACATACATGGATCTGTTTTGTTTTAACCAAGTCATGCAAGCAGGATTGCAATAATTGACTTGTGCCATGCGCATTTACAGATACATTTCTCATATATGAGCCACTATCTCATTGGATATTCTATAGATGTCATCATTGTGAATCCAAAGTATGATGTGTGCATGTAGGGATCCATAGTTTTGGATTTCGTACCAGATGAGATGATGTTCAACTTGGCCGAGTATACTAGATGGATTAAATATAAAATGCCACAAGGACATCTACAACTGGCAATAAAAGAGAAGTGTGCACTCAATTGGGCAATCCCTCCAAGTGAAGTTCAAGTTGATGGGGGAGATGATTTTCTCTATTTTGTAAATTTCATATTCACGTCTTGATGTGACCTCATTGTTCCTTAGCGTCAAAACAAGTTTGGTAATCCCCACACGTAAAGAATTGCAATCATGTTTTCAAGTTGCAACAGTGCCGTGATGGTGAATCTTAGTAGGGTTACAGGTAGCCTGTATTTGATAATATTTATATACAGTTCTTGTTCTGTTGCATTTCTATTGGTCTTTTTGAAGTTAACTATCTATCTTTGCAAACAAGTTTTCTCGGAACTGTTTTCAATTTTTACATCTTGTTTCAGTTGGTACATGAGCAATAAATATGGCTTGTACAAAGTGTACAATGAGAAGAGCATCCCAGTCCTCATTTTTAGGTAATCCGCAAATCGGATATCCCCATCGTATGTGCTATGTTTGAAAGGGAAGATGAATGGAAAGAGCGCGACCTCTATTGAGATATCAAGGCACAATGTACCAGGTTTTAGTCGTCCATCTGTGTAGAATGTTGAGTGCCTTTCGACTGCCATACCTAAATCTCTCAAGAAAATTGAAGCCATTTCATGTGTATCTCTTTTCAGATATTGTGTATGTGTAGCTGCGTGGACCATGTTCTCTAAGATAGAGTAGGAATTCTCTGTTTCAGCAGTTGCCATGAGATTGAATGGGCGATCGGTTGAGTGTCTTGAGATGAAATCTACTACGGCTTCAGCTGACAATATGCATAATATGCCAAGCTTTGGATGGGGATGCTTGAACATTGTGAGGTATCATTAGATTTTTGGATTATGCTTAATGTTGAATGCGAGCAAGCTGTGTACTGATTGAGATATCTCATCTTTGTTGATGCAACGTAATCCATTTGAATCCCAACATATCAATGGATTATCAAGCCAGGATCATTTTTCAAAGAGACCGTTACCATGACACAGGCCATTTTCTTCACATTTATAGAAACATCTATGATGCTTAACAGTTGCGTGTGAGAAGGGTTTGCTTGTAAGAGCTACCTTATGTACTTTGGCTTGAAATTGATGATGTATTTTTGCCGAGACCTATTGTTTCGACATACTTTGCAACAAAACTAGTGTCTATCTCCTGAATTTCTTTCCACATATGTTGATAAGAAAATATTTCCCAGGGATGATGGTGGAGGAATGTTTTCCTTGGGCATTTTGTGTAGGTTATGGCCTTTCGTATGATAGTTTACTCTACCACAGTAAGCACAGTAGCGCATTCAATGAAGCAAAGCCTCACAAGTTTCGCTCCATTTCTTATGGAGAAAATTGATGTTAATCCATGACACTATAGATGGTTCTAAATGGTCTTTCTTCTTTGCTTGATTCGATCCATCGCTATTTTTGCTCTTTCTTTTCTATTTATTGGTTTCCTTTGTTGGATAAGTTTATATAGAGTATTAATGGATTGAAGATATCTTTAACATATTAACCACGGACACCCAAAAAAAAAAGAGAGGACACGTGGCAGCTTGGACGAGAAGAGCCTGCCATGTGTCACAAAGAAGGAGCTCTTGGATGGAGGCTTGGAGGGGGGAGGAGGTAGAAAGATAAGAGGCAGCTTTACAAGCAAGGAGGAGATAGAAGGTCAATGGAATGGAGGAGATGGAAGGTCACCTTCCGGAGGAAGGAGGAGATGGAAGGTTAATGGAATGAAAGGAGGAGATAGAAGGTCTCATAGCCATGGGTTAAGACTTAGCCAAAATTTCAAAATCCAATCCAAGTCTGCAAGGTGAATTGATTAGCAATTTAAGAATCAAAGATCCACCTTCAAATGGGGAGTTGTTGAAGATGGTCATGTAACTTTACCCGTGTAAAGCACGGGTTCAGTACTTGTTTTTTATTATTTAGAATGACAACTACAAATAGAGAGAATTGTTTTGTACAAATTTTAAGTTTCATAAATTTAAATACAAAGTGATCAAGGGTGCATTACATATTATATATATTTGATCTAACCAAATTCTCTACGTGTTTTGTAATTGATACTTAAATTAATTGTAAAGGAGAATGTTGATGTATCATATGTATTTTTATGCTTACATGGTTGATTTCTTATGCTTAATTTGTTGTCGACTCCTTTTCCTTTTTGGTGCGATAGTCATAGTGGAGAAGATGGCTACATAATTGAGCGAACATATATAAAAAAAGATAGTAATTTGACTATCAATAATTATTCTTTATATATAAAGTAACATCAATTTGTTGGTGGTAAGTTCTTCTTTGAATTTTCACATAATGATTATGTGATAACGATGAAATGGAAAGTAATTTGTTTAGAACTTTGGTAATCAAGTCCATAATTGTGCAATTTAATGTAGGTACTTGTAAATTGAAATTTTTTCAAATGTGTAGTATTTCTACATAAGGAAAACAGTGATGCTTTTTATGTGTTTTTGTACTTGCGTGGAATTTTACTTTTGCTTAATTTGGTTTTTTGTCCTATAGCTCTTTCTAATGTAGAAAGTCCTAATTGATAGAGGATGGCTAAAAAAATAAGATAAAGCTATTTTAAATTATAATGTTTCGAACATAACTAACAAGGTTGTTAATTCCGTCAAGTTAATAAAATCTCTTCATTTTCTATAAGGAGATTTTTTATTAAAAATATAAAGATTGAAAGAGTTAAACAAATTATCAAATTAGGACACTATAAAATAAATAAAGAAAAACCATACATAACGTATGGGGAGAAGTAGTACACTTCCTGTCCGATTATTTATAATGAGAGAGCATGGGGCCTCTATTGTCTGTTTCTTGTGGTAATTTCTTCTATATGCTTTTCAATGAGCTTTGCTCTATTATTTTCAATCAACTTTGTTTTTTGCTTGTCTATTGAACGTATTTAGATGTATTTAGATGCAAGTAGATTACCTTTCTTGAATACCTTGTAAGCTCTTCTTGCAGGATAATGGATAGCTAGTGCTCGGATTCAAACATATAGATACCTGACGCATATTTTAAAAATATAAAACATTCAATTGAAATTTGGTTGGATATTTACTAATGCATATCAATGAATAGATGAATTATTATCACATAAGAGCATATAAGAAAAAGGAATTAAAATCTGGTTTTAGACTTGTTCTTCAAAAGCTTATTAAATAGTTATAACTAGAGTACAATATTTATAAGTAAAGAGATCCAGAGACTTTTTTTCTACCTACATTCCACTAAACAATTGCATACATCTCTCTTTTAATTTGAAGGATTAAAAAACTCGTATTTATCAGGAGAAATCCTGGCACATAGGGGCCTCTTGTCCATGTTGAGTCTAGCTGATATTTTGATTCGTTCTTTCTATCTTAAATGGTGCCTAACCATTTTTGCTTAGAAATGCATGTTTGGGGGAGACTAAAATGGAATCGTATAGCCTTCACAAGAAGTTGTAGCTTGAATGAATAACTTTTTTATCCAGCTTGAATGAATAACTTTTTTATCCTTAGTGTTGGCCTTTGTCACGGCTGAGCGTGTCCTTGACTGCCGGGTTGTTGAGACAAACTATTCGGAAGAGCTTTGTATAAGTGTGTGGGTATGTGGATATGTATGTGGGAGAGCATTGTTTATACTTTGGGAGCTGATGATGTCAGTGGGATGTCATAGAACCTGCTATACGTGATTGAAGTTTATGGTTTTCAGGCTAGTGAGTGACTGTCATGAGATTGAAACTGCACTGTGTATTGTGTTTTTGGATTCATCTAGATATATGTTCCGACGCCACCGGACATACCTTGTGAAGTTTTCATCCATATTGTGGCTTGTTGATATTGCGATAAATTCCTTACAATCTTAAGTGGTGTGTTGCCCTATCGGCCAAATTGTCTAAGCTTTTTTTGCTTGGAAATGCTTGTTTGTATATATAGCATGCTATTATGATTTTTATATATGATATGTTGGGGAGTATGGAAATAGGAAACATAATAGGGGGTGCACCCTCCCTAGTAAGCAAAGGGGGAGGGGGGGGTGAGTGCCAAGGCGTGGTCATCAAATCGGTGTGCATTGTGGGATCCCTGACAGCATGCAAAATTGACTAGATGGTGCATGTTCGCCAAAATGGTTGGAGCATTGCATGGCTGCCAGGATTGGACTGTTATGGAGACAGAGAGAAGGAGAATCAAAGGCGGTTGAAGAAGCTGGGGCTGCGTGGGAAAAGCTGTGCATTGGAGCAGAACTAGAGGCTGAGAAATTCATTGTCCATTTGCGTCCCTCAGGAGCTTAGGTGATGATGGATTGCCTATGTTTACATGATTTGAATCAAGCCCTGTGGAAGAGTTGAATGTCAATATGTTCCATAGTTGGAAATGTCAATTGCTTTGAGACAAGGAACTATGGATGATTATCAATCGATGATGGTTCTGAAGCAAATCCAATTGATCCTGCTGCAGCAATCAATTGGGCTCATAGCAATGCATGAGCGTTGGAGGAGATCACCTACGGCTGTGTTATACTTCAGCCTCTGCATTGCTCACGTACTCCTCGGAGTTGGTGCTTTCTTACTATCAGTTAAAGACGGAGTCGTCGATCGAACCTCTGGGTCAATTGCCCTTGAAGACTTTTATTATGAGTTAATTGAACATGATTCCCAGGCTAGGCTTCCATGTTCGAAACTCTGTGAAACTTTTGCGGGAATTGTGGATAAGGCAGCTACCATTTGATCAAAATTTGAACTTCAGCATCAAATTATCTCCCGAGAAAAACCCTTGCTTGGCCTCACTGCATCGCCACTGTCACTCTTGTACTTTACTTTGGAAAAGTTCAATCTCTCAATGTATTAGAGCCACTTGATTTGATTCGCTGATCCTCATAGCCTCTTGGTTTTCATTTCGCAAACCCCGTGGCTCTCATCGTCACGCTACCATATGCTCATTTCAGTCTGTAGAGAGATCTCTATGAAATCTTCAATCGTGGGTTTTGAAACACAGACGAATATGCTCATTTCAGTCTGTAGAGAGATCTCTATGAATCTTCAATCGTAGGTTTTGAAACACAAACGAATCATTGTGTAGAAGCGATCTATTTCAAACAAAACAAAACAAAACAAACCATACCTTGTTCTGATGAGAGATTGGCAAGATGAGCAATATCTGATGTTGCTCACTCATCCTCCAACCACTTCTCCTCTGCCTCAGAGATTGCCCGTCTTCCTCTCCCTTGACTCCCAGCTCACTGACCCCCTTCCCCAGCAGTTGGATTTGATAGCGAGATCATGACAGATCTGATTACTTTTTCTGACTGCTTTGGAGCAGAGTGCTTTTGGTATAATCCTTTTTATTTGCTGATTCTCTTTGCTTGTATATTCATATGCGATAACTTTGAGCAGCCCTTTTAACATGCTCGTTGAGTTTTGCAGTTTGGCATGCATTCAGTTGTTAGCGTTATATAGGAAGAGACGGCGATCCTAGAGAGTCCATTGAAGGGTCACAGGCATCTTCAATTGGGTCTGAAATGGCATTTTTTTGCTGTGAACGGGGAAACAGATTCGACCTCGTATAACACTGGGCACTTGCGGAAAGGGAGCTATGACCCAGAATATGTATAAAAAAGATGAGGGGTGGATGATGCTAGAACAAAACCTTCCGAATAGAGCCACGATGGGCGACTCCTTGAACATAGATGAAGGTGGTACAGAGGCTCGTACAAGATGGAGAATCTTCTGTCTGCATATACATCAAGGGGGAGTTCCACAAAAGAATTATCTTGATGGCCAAGTTTGTATGCATGCAACAAAAACTATAATAAATCATTCATAAGGCCTCCCCTAGATCGAGATGATGAATTGAAAGCCATAAGAGAGAGAGAGAGATCCCGGACGCGCAAGAGAGAGAAGGGCAAATTGAAAGGGATGAGGGAGACAAAGAGAGAGAGAGAGGGAGGGGGGCCAAATTGAAAGGGATGAGGGAGAGAGAGAGAGAGAGAGAAAGAGAGAGAGGGGCTAAAAATGTTAGGGGCATGCACCAACCATCGTCCAACAAAAACATGGCCAAAATGATTTATAAACATGTATTTTTTCTTCTACTGAGCGTTGCCTTCACTTAGGCAGACAGGCCAAAAAACACACACAAACACAGAGACCGCTCCTTTGAACTGTTTTTTTATCGCAATAATCGTGTTTTAGTTTTTGGCTTGCCATAGGTAGCCTTAGTGAAGGTTCCACTTTGAGATGCCAAAAATGATTTCGAGCATTTTGCCCTTTTTTTATTGTGCAAATTCCGTAATTGGTTGGTGTGTGGACTTTAGAGCATCTCTTTCAAATTTAGGCCTGTTTTTTCTGGAGGTGCATTCATTCCAAATATTCCTCTCTCTCACTTTGGGCAGGCCCATTCTAAGTTCTAACTTTTTCTCCCCCCCCCCCCCCTTCTCTCTCTCTCTCTCTCTCTCTCACTCTCTCTCGCTCTCTCTTCTTCATATCTCCTTCTCCTTCTCATCTCTCTCTCTCTCTCTCTCTCTCTCTCTCTTTGCAAGCCATATGAATGACACGTGGCTTTTCCTCCTTTCAGCATAGGTTGGTCATGTAAAGAGTATTTTTTGTGATGCCTTCAATATCTCAAGATATTATTCTTGAATGTCACAAGTAATCTTTCCACAAAGATTACCTATTTAAGCACAATATATGATGTAATTCTATTGGTATGGTTTAGATTTGTAAGGACAAATAACTTTCCATGCAAATATTTCTTATTTAAATGATGCATATTTTAAGTGTTAAATTTGACCATGTCATGCAAATTATACAAACTTCTATTTTCAACTATAAAAATCCAATAATTTAGGATACCTTGGGAGGCTATTCTTCAAACATATGCTTAAGTGGAGAAAGGGATTTTAAAACTAGGTGATTTGCAATGTCTATAAGGTTATTTTATATGCATGCTTGCTTACAAATAAGGGTGATTTAAAACTAGGTGATTTGTAATGTCTATAAGGGTACTTAATATGCATGCTTGCTTACATATGTTATATGAACTTTTACAAAGTGATTTGCTCCCTTAAAGCCAACGCAGCAGTGTTCTATCTTTTTTCATCTTTATAGATTGATTTTGTGTTTGGATTTTCATCCCATGTCAAGATTGTTGCTTAGTGTGGGGGTGTTGTCAGGTATGATTTAGATCATGGATGATATTGATCAATCTTTTTGTTTTTAATAAAAGTAGCCTCAACTCTCATGATTCATTTAAGAGAGAGAGAGAGAGAGAGAGAGAGAGAGAGAGAGAGAGAGAGAGAGAGAGAGAGAGAGAGAGAGAGAGAGAGAGAGAGAGAGACGGGGGGGAGGGAGGGAGGGAGGGAGAGTATAAAGAGCTTCACGGTTTATATCACAGTGCGTCACCATTTGACCATAGGTTGCAAGCATAGTGCTTGCTTGGTACCATACCTTGATGATTATTTAGAGCAAGTGAACTATTCAAGCAGTGTCTTGATTATATGCTTGAATGTTGAGAGTATGCACACATATTTCAATGGCACATAGCTCATCATTGTAGCCTAGCTATAGTCTGAAATAGGTTGCAAGCATAGTGTTTGGTCAATATTGGGCCTCAATGATTCATCAAACCAAGTGATCTATTCAAGTAGTGTCTTGACAATATGCCTGAAAGTTGAGAGTGTGCACACTTTTCAGCGGCAAATAGCTCATCATTGTAGCCTAACATGACAATTGTTAGACAAGAGAATTCTCTAAACTCTCTTAAAAGTCAACATGATGATGATTAGATAAGAGAACTACACCACAAAGAAGAAGTCGCACACCACAAAGAACAAGAGCCACCTGTCAGAGAAGAAGGAGAGTAACTTGAGTAAACACACCACTATAGATCATCAATGTAAACAATTACAAAGATTCAATGCCTCCTTCAGTTCCTGAGAGATCAAGGTTTAGTAAAAAAAGCTTGTTAACAAGAACCTCTTTTGCAAGACTAGCCTTGTTTGAGAGGGAATTTCACTTTCTATCAACGTCTGATTAGGAGCTCATTCACCTCCTCATTTTGAGTAGGAAGAGGTTCCTTCACCATTTATGGGGAAAAAGCTTGCTATATCTATATCTCCTCTTACTGTAATTGAGCTTGATCGATCGTTATTACATAAGAAATTCAAGTCAACCAGACGCACCATTTGTGTACCCTTCCATTGTTGAAGATACCTTTCAAATTTGCTACAAGAGCTCTAGAATGCTCCAACTATCAAACTTCTTGCTCATAATCTTTTGTGGTAGTAGCCTTGATCTCCCTCAGTGTGCCCATCAATTCTTTAAAGTTATAGGATTGATCCTCTCTATCTAACTCATCTTCATATTTATCTCATCTCATGACTCTTCTTGATTAGGTGAGTTCCTCTGTAAGAAGGACTATGTCCTATCAAGGGGGAAAAAGGCTCTACAATGCAAGATGAGGTGGCCAATATTAATGATCAATAAGGGATGAGGTGGCAAAAAAACTAGTGGGTTGAAGGAATCTCTTCCTACTGAAAATGAGGAGGGGAGAAAACAACGCTCAAAGAGAAACCCTTAAGGTTCAAAGTGGTAGAGTTGAGTAGAGGATTTAGTCACTCAAAATCCAAATGGCTGATTTGAAAAGAAGCCTCAAAAGATGATCAACAAGTTGAAGAGAAAGTTGGAGTGCATCGAAGTCAATGCATGGTCATTTGAAAAGAAATTGAGATGCCAAGCTAATCGCTATTTATCTTTAGAGGGCATAGCAAAAAAAGGATAGCAGTTTTGACTAAGGAGATCCAATGAAAAATTATCAGCTTAGCTACCACTTTGGACCCGTAATTAGACTCAATTTGTTTTGAGAGGAATGAATTGATGACAAAGTAGAGACACTAAAACAACTACATCAGTAATCTCATTTAAATGTATAATAACACTATTATTTGATGTAAATTTCTTTTTCTTTTTGGGTCTATTTCTATATTTAACATGATGCCAAACGATGTATCTAAAACATTGTCGAATGTGGCGATTCGAGAAAAATGGCTAGCATGGGGTTGAGTTGTTAGATAAGAAGGGTCTAGTAGAAGATCAATACACACAATGGTAATATAGAGTGGACATCAATGGGAGTATGAACTCATAGAGAAAATCAACTCTTTATCTAGTAGGTTGGGGCAAGGCAAAGAAGGAGAGACACTTGAATGTTCTCTCATCCTCCTTTTTGACAGTGGAAGTATCTGCTTTTACTAAAGTATAAAAATGTTTAATCTTTCATTTCCTTTGTGTTCTTTGTTTGAATGTTTGATAGAAATGAATCTATGTGATAATAGTCTTTCTATTCTATGTTAAGGCTATGTTGAATGATGCGAGCAAGTTAAGAAAGAACGGTCTGAATACTGAAATGTAAGTTTTGTTCACAAGATAAAGACTTGGAAGAAAATAATCATCCTGAAGTACTGATAGATGTTGACATAGCACTAAAAGAGTATTGCAATGATTGCTAAGTGTCCTTGCCATCACTCAAAGGAGTCATTTTGTCTTTTTGATTGTTTGATTGAAATCTGAAGACCAAACTCATTCAAGAATATACAATGCATTTTCCTAGAGCATGAATGTCCCAAGTTGGTGACCCTTGTTGATCAAGCTTATTCCTTTAAGTTTGATTACTCGAACAACTTCCTGGACAATTTCATACACATAGTGTATTAAATTTCAAGAAGTATTTAACTCTTTAAAGAGTATATAAAAAATCCAAAACCTTACGATCACTTCAAGATACATGTGAGCTAAAAATACTTCAACAAAATCTTATGTTATATAATAAAAACAATAAAGGCAGAATAATGCAAAGTAGCCATTCTTTCAAGCTATGCGAATAGTCTCATGTTTAATAGAGAGGTCAAAGATACCTTTAGATATGCCAATTTTAGTTTATTCCTAGTAAAACAATCAACTTTACTAGAATATGAGGAAAACAATCAGCTTTACTAGAATATGAGGAAGGAAAAGGCATTTACTATTTAGCTCTTGTAATAAGTAGCCAATGAAGCATGCATTTTTTTGTTGTGGATGAGGATACAAATGAAAAAAAATAAATATTACTTTTTCATGTTTTCAAAATCATGAATTAAGATTGGACTTTCACAAGTATCAAAATAACTAAATAGGTCTTCTAGGAACACCCTCAAGTGCACCCAGGTTTGCTATCATGCAAAAGGAGGAGGTGATAGTTCAAGATATGAAGGAGTGAAAGTCACAACAACCAAAGGTTCCTATGCCATTCAATAAGAGCTCAATGAAATATAGGAAGTGTTATCTAGAGGGTACATGAAGATCTTTGAGGATCTAGGGTCACAGACATCCCTTCAGATGCAGTTTGAAGGTGAGGGAGTCTCAATGTTTATAAAGGACACTCACCACGAGTTTTGCTTTGATGGATCAAAACCAATAGACAAAAGAGCCAATGCTAACCAAGGAGGCATGTATATTTTCATGTCAACGTCTAGGAGTTTGTTTAAGGCCATGAAGCAATGGAATTTGTACATCTATGGATTGTTGAGAGCCTTCTAGTAATTTCACTCATAAACCTTCAAGGAGAGGAATGGGAATGAAATTAATGTGAGATCAGAAGAGGAATGAGAATGATATTGGAGCTCCTTAACAATACCTTTAAAACAAGTGAGACTCACTCACCATAGGGCTTAGAACTCAAGCAAGTTGGAAGTGAAACTCGTTATCACCTTCTTGTGCACCCTTCATTGTTGCATTTTGAAAAAAGGGAGCTCATTTTGGGGCCTTTTGGCCAAAATGAAAGATAGCTCTCAACCAATGGCCATAGGGCCAATGTAGCATGGGGAAATTTTAAAATTTTTGTAAAATTTCTAGAATTTCAGAGCAAAAATAGTATTTTATGCATGTACAACTATTAATAACAAATAAAATTTCCGGCTAACGTATTGACACAATTCTACTATTTGACAATGTCTTATTAAAAAAATATCACCAACTAAAATGTGCTTTCCATCCCAAACTACTCTCCCCTCCCAAAGTACTCTTCCCCCACCCCACCTCTCTCTCTCTCTCTCTCTGTCTCTCTCTCTCTCTCTCTCTCTCTCTCTCTCTCTCTCTCTCTCTCTCGCTTCCTCGTATGCATTCCTTCTGTTGGGGTAAAGGGCAATGTGCCCACCCACTGTATAGTGCCCATGTATACTCATATATATATAATAGAGGAATAAGCTGGAGTAGCTTTTGCTCCACCATATACGGTGTCTCTTATCCCTTCCTGAGTGCTCCCTCTTCCCCCACACCTTCAACCTCTAGATTGGGTTGCCTTCTATAAGTTTTTGGTGGAGATGGCAAACCTGTAGCTCGAAGTACCTCTAAGAGCAAGGTACAAGAGCAAGCTCTTCGTCAATCTCTCTCTTCGAATTTTCAAAAGTTTGTGATGAACAAGACTATGATTTTGCAAAATGATGTGTTTATGAGAATGCTGCAAACTATAATAACTTTTGTAAGTTTTTTGTGGGGACAGCAAACCAATAACTGGATCTCGCTCTATGAGAAGCTTTGTTTATCAAAATATTGAGGAGCAAGGTACAAGAGCGAGCTCTTTTCATTTTCAATCTCTCTCTATGAGTTTTCAGAAGTTAAAGTGTTAGGTTGGATAATATTCTTTCAGTTTTTGATGAACAAGAGTGTGCTTTTACAAAATGGTGTATTTATGAAGATGCTGCAGACTAGAATATAACTTCTGGAAGTTTTTCATGGGGACAGTAACCCAGTAACTGACCTGGTTCTATGAGAAGTTGTCTTAATCATAATGTTAAAGAGCAAGGTATTAGAGCAATCTCGTTGCTTTGTCAATCTCTCTCTTTGATAATATTCTTCAAGTTTTCGATAAGAAGATCGTGCTTATGCAAGACTAGAATATAATTTGTGCTCCTTGATATGTCCATTGAGTTTTTAGGTGTTTGAATTTTCAGGTATTCGAGTATAAGTTCGGATACTAGTCTTAATGGCATCCATCGATAATCACGACCATTCTTGTGCGAAATGTCATGTTGATCAGACTGTCAAGGACAAAGCTATACACGTGAGCTCCCTCCCTCGTCACACTCTTTCCCCTATATCAAGATTTGAACTCTTTTGGTTCTAATGGATCAAGATTTGAACTCTTTTGGTCCATATAATTGTTAATGAGATAATGAAAATTTATTGGGAATTATATCACTCAGACAATGTTGCATACTCGCCCAATTTTGTCAAAACATTCAGGTAGAGACATAGGGCAGTGTTGTAGAAGGATTTTCATTCATTCTAAATAAGGTAAACGAAGAGTTTTATGTAATTCAATGTTTTTTCTTTGTTTTTGAATGAAGAAGAGAAAGACTAGATGCTTCTGCTTGAAACAAGAAGGATTTTCATTCATTCTAAATAACAAGAAGGTAGACGAAGAGTTTTGTGTAATTCAATGTTTTTTCTTTGTTATTGAATGAAGAAGAGAAAGACTAGATGTTTCTGATTTTTAATGGACACCATTGATTAACACTACATGTTTACATGTATTGCAAAGAAGGGAAAGTACAATTCTGTGCAGAGACATCCCAAATGGGATTATTGAGCTCATTTAGAACTCATAATTATAGATATTGTATTAATATAGCATAAAGGTACAAAATGATTTTTTATATAGTATATAAATATGATGAAACGGATGAAAATTATAGATTATAATGTAAAACAAATGGAAGATTCTCAAGCAATGGTTGTTGTTCAGGCGATGGTTGGCTGATGCTGTGAAGGGTTGGCATCCAATAATGATCCTATGAAGAAGGTTGATCACGGAGCTTCTCCTATGCCTTTTCCTTGTCCACCACCTCCTCTACCTTGTCCCCATCCAACGTCTTTGCCAGAATATCCTCTTCTTTAGTTGTTGATATTTTCTCCTACACTTTCAGTGTTGGTGTAGAAGTAGCAAGCAAGAGAAGCTCTATAATAGCTATGGCTCTAAAGTTGTAGCCATAATCTGCATAGTAACTATATTCTTTCATCATTTCACAAACAACAATGGAAACTTAGTTTCTCTCGTATTGTAACCATTTGTAATAGATTCATCTATATTCATGAGTCAACTCTGTGTGTGTGTGTGTGTGTGTGTGTGTGTGTGTGTGTGTGTGTGTGTGTGTGTGTGTGTGTGTGTGTGTGTATTACAAACCAAAGTCTCATACATCGATGAATTTCGAAAGATGTCATTATGTATTACAAACTTTCAAGAGTACAATTTACCTCACCTCATATAGGAGGCTCTAAAGTAGTTATAGGATTCGCAAGTCAAGGCTCAAGATATGGATGGGTAAGGGGCTCAAGATTCTCACGTCCAAGCTCAGTATTTAGATGGGGAAGGGGGTCAGAATCCTCAAGTCTAGGCTCAAAATCCTCAGTATTTGGATGGGGAAGGGAGATCCTCAGGTCCTCATATCCAAACTTAGTAGTTAGAGGAGGAAGTTCAGTGGATGATCGAGGCCTCTAAGGTTGGGCCTCATGGTCCTTGAGTCCCATCAAATCTTTAGTCCCTTAACACATATTGATCATCATAGCTTTCCTCTGTCATCTGTACAAACACAAACAAAACTTTAGTTCCAAGTTAAGTGTTAAGATTAAGGTTATATATAAATTTTAAATAGATCGATAATGGTGTTTACGGGAGGCAGTGTATCCTCTGAAAAAAAAAGATTCAATAATGTACTTGTGTTTATAAGGACCCTCCATCCACAAGGGTAGGCATCGTATTGTTGACGTGTCTATGAACCATCCAATACATTGTAAGCTTAAAACTCTTTAAATTAATTTTTAAAAAGTATTTATGGCACAAAAGATTTTATGCCTTACCTCCAAGTGCATCGGTTCAATTGCACCCAACTTAGATGTATTTTGTGGGCAATGATCCATTGCAAAAGCTAGTCTCCTCAGAGCACTGTAAATTGTATATGTCAGCATCAATAGCTTTCTACAAAATAAATCCTTTGTTATTTCAAAAACTTAAGATACTTCTTTAGGGCAATGCAAGTTCACTTATAAATCGATCTTTCGATGAGTATGTGTAACTGAATTGCAGCACAGCAAAAGCATTCTTTTGTTGGCAGATTATTTGTAGCTAAACTCCAATGTCATCTACATTTGACAATTCCTATAAAGATTAGAATTTGTGGATTGAAAAGAACAGTCTAACTCCTTATGCAATGTACTTGAATAATCACGTACTCTGAATGGTAAGGGATGACAATTATGCACACAAATTTGAAATTGCAATATGTGAACCACTTCGCAAGCTGGTCGACTGGCTCCCTGGGATCTCTTAACTTGAAGGAGATAGCTGGGTCCACGATATGTACCAAACTTTGAATCTCTTCATGTAACTTTTTTTGAGTAAGCTACAAATCAAGAGAGTAGCTCAGAATAGTATTCAAAATAACTGGTTGTCTAAAGAGATGTAAAAATAAAAACTTAACAGAATCCTGTAGGGATGATTTTGTTGGCAACTTTGCCTACTCTATTTTTGATTGCTTTCATACAATCGTCTATTAGGGTAAACTCTCTTAATGACTCTGCATTTGTAAAACATATCCCTATAGTAGGTCTTAGTGTATCTAGATGCTCCAAAACTTGTAATTCTAGCTTTGTAGTATCTATATTGGTGGAAGTGGTATGAACACATCTGGTGTCCTTCTATTTTAGTTTTTGCACCTCCTCGAAGGCTATTTTTTACTCTTGTTCCTTTTCCACGAGTCACTTGAGTCACTTCCTCTATAGTCACTACATCTTGTTTTGGTGTTCGTGCAGGTGGTATCAGCATTATGTCTCTCATCTTCATGTCTATCATATATCTAGCCTTGATGAGTTTGTCATATCTCCATCTAACCATCTTTAAAGTAGTGATATCCTTTGCCATGATTGTCAACCTATCGCTGTGGGTTGCAAGAAGAAATGTATCCTGGAAAAACTCTATGAAAAAGTCTTCGGCAACCACCGACAATGCCCACATGGCTGTTCTTATGCCACCGCTATCCAAGGCCTAAAGATCATATAGTCACAAACCTACTTAACTAGCCTTTGAAAAGGATCCTTGGGAATACTATGTACACATTCCCATGGCTTTTTGGGCCCTTTAGTACATTGACCTTTTGTATAAATCTTTTCTTTTTTGCTTGTTTGAGAAGATACATTGTCTTTCCTTTTCTTGGACGTGCGTCTTGTCCTTTTGATGATGCCAATTTTGCTATACGTGGACCTTGTCCTTCCTTGTAGTAGCCTTCATCCTTGCCATTGTAATTGATGCTAAACGGCACATTGAAGAACATAAAAAATAAGTCCTAAGTCCTCTCTCTCTCTCTCTCTCTCTCTCTCTCTCTCTCTCTCTCTCCCTCCCTCCCTCCCTTCCTCTCTCTCTCTCTCTCTCTCTCTCTCTCTCTCTCTCTCTATCTCTCTCTCTCTCTCTCTCTCTCTCCCCCTCCCCCCCACTAGAAATCCATGTACAAAAGAATGCGATTTGGAGGGTTGGGAAATTCCCAACCCTTCAAATCATGTTCTTTTGTACACCTTCTTGGCCTGCAAATTTTTGCAATAAGGGTGTCTTGTTATATACCCCCCCTCCCCCCCCCCCCCCCTCTCTCTCTCTCTCTCTCTCTCTCTCTCTCTCTCTCTCTCTCCCTCCTCCATACAGAGTTCTTCGCTCTGTCTCTATTGCATTCTCTGTATTCCTTTTCTATAGATGTTGTGCATATCGTTTATCTATGTTTCCTGTAGCGTTTGTGCATAGTTATGACGCTACACATTGGTGATCACGATGCACATTCTTACCATCATGCAAGGGAGGAGTGATCGAGCGATTGATTGTCTTTCGGCAAGGTGTTTTGGGTGCGCTCATGTCATCCATTCCTTGCCGTCATTGTGGAGACACTACACATGGGGGTTTGCATGCAGTTGCACTCACTCCGGTGGAGATTTAGGAGGAGATTGTTGCCGTAAGGAGACACACTCGTGGATTTCAAGATGAACTCCATCGGATGCGATCCAATCCCCCAGCACCCTGCTTACGGTCGAGCGAGTGTGGAAATCCGAGTGAAGAACCTCATCCGATGGTCGTGGCAGTGAACTCGCAAGGACCTCCTGATCCCTTGACACCAATGACGCAGTTGCAGCAACGTACCAGTGATCCCCAGCATGGACACGTCATCTCGTAAGGATCTTCGGGAGGAGTTGATTGGCATCAGAGTCCTCACCTTCTCATTCAGTTTCACCGCCAAGGCTACGGGTGCAGGTCTTGCTTGATGCACGTCGGGTGCTGAGTGCATCTTCGTCTCCAACAGCGGTTTCAACTACTTCTCGAAATCTCTTTGGACAAGGAGGGCCGTCTGGAGGAGGAGGAGCACCAAACGTCGGAGGCGCTGTGATGGCGGTGGGCCAAGTCATGCCAAGTTTGCGAGGCAAAAGTTGAATGACCCAGATGCTCATGTCCGACAGTTTGAGAAGGTGTATGAGGTCAACAATCTGCCACCCTTGGTACCACTCTGACAAGAAGCGGTTTTTTAGTCAACTTTAGTAGGCAAGGCTGGACGGTGGTTGGCAGAGTACGTGGTGGATTACTTCACCACATATGACGGAGCCCGTGAAGCATTCTTGAGACGCTTTTGTCAGGAAAAAATGATTCCGCAAACTCTAGATAGATTGCGATGCTTGGATCAAGGAGATTAGGATGTGGAAAATTATGGGTCAACTTATTTATTTTCAATTTCAATACTTTGTCTATATTTATTTCCAATTTCAATCTACTCTCTTTTTGCTGAAAGAAATACTCTACCAATTAGAGAAGCATACAAAGATGAGATTAGCTACCTACCATGTCATGACAATAGAAAAACGAAGGAAGGAAGGCATGGTTTGGTAGAAACCTCAAAGAAGGAAGACATCAAGGAAGGTGACCTAGTTTTGTTGTACAATACCAAAGTCCATAAGGAAAGCTCAAATTTTTGGTCAAGGACCTTATAGAGTCAAAAAAATGAATCCCATCAGAGCTATGCTACTAGAAACACTAGATGGAGTCAAGTTCACAACAACAATAAACAAGAGCCAACTGAAGCGCTACTACATCAACATGCAAGCCATCCCGGATAATAACCCCAAGTTTTCCATAATTAAGACTAGATTGTATCACGAGCACTCACTAGCATATGTACGTCTTTGCACATATAGCTATGATTCCCTTACCAAATTAAGCATATAGGAGGAATGCCCACCTCATTAGTCATGCATAGCGCACCTACACGTTTCAAGCACCACAAATAAATTGCACAAATAAAAGTCCCAAGAGATACTTGTTTTGATCCACACACATAGCACCGTCATCACAAAAAGAGTAGAATGCATTAGCCACTCACAAAAGAAACAGGCACTCTTAGCACATGGCACTATATTGGCACTATCAAACTGGGACCTGATTCATGAGTGCAATGCCAGGGTGAAGACAGTCCAATAAGATGGGAAATTTTCCTACAACACCATCGACAAAGCAACACCATGCCAAACGGCCCAAGCCTCAACCTCAACATCCCTCCTCAAATCACCAACCTGAAGAAGGACACGATCCAGAATCACCAACCCAGAGGTCAACACCAAAACGACCATGGCTAGTGGTTCTGGACAGTGATACTGATGAGCAAATAAATGCAATATGCCAAGAAGATATGCCATAGAACCTAAGGATCCTAGAGTCATGAGAAATTGAGGCAGAGCAATTGACTATGTAGGATGCAGGTGCAGAACACCAAACTAACAAAGAGCTACCAATAGATGAAACAATACAACTTGTATGGCCATGAGTCTCCCATGTGACCGATGCTTACAACTTCTTGTAGTCAAAGGGACTAGGTAGTCTTTTTGAGAAGCTGAAATCCTTCTTACCAACACCTTCTATGACAGAATACATTTGTCAATTCATAACATCATATAAAAGCAAAGAGTTGGAGAAAGATATGTACGACACAGTAACATATAAAGAAAATCCCTTACAGATCTACCTCAGTAGATCCACTATGCAGGATGCTTTCTCATTTTCAGAGGCATAAGAAGAATATCCAAAGAAACATTTGGATGCAAGATTCTCTGAAATTCAGGATTTATTCCCACCTAAGACAAAGTCACAAAGTGGGGGAATGTGCCATGATATGATTCTGGATCCCATATGCAAAAAGGCAACTAAGTTTTTGGCTGACATTTTCAATTATATGAGAGAGAAATTTATAAAACTCTTGCACTCCTTTGTAGAGCAAAACTGCAAGACTGGACTCAACACATATCCTTGCTACTAACTAATTATGTATCCACTACACATAATGGCAAAAGCTACATTGCCCATCTATTGGCCATAATAATTGGGTTTGTAATAGAGCAAAAGGAAGACTCTACACCCCTCTCAACACAAGATATAGAGGACTTTGAAATAGTGATATTATCACCAGAATGGGAATTAGACCCTCCACCTACTCTCAATGCAGATAACATGGATGGGCAACAATCCGAACTAATTCCAGAGAATGACAATATGGAACTCTACCAAAGATTATTGCAACTTAGTTCAGTCTGGCTCCTGCAACAGAAGGACTCGAGTGTGGAAATCCAAGAGGATACCATGCCACATAATGACTTTGCAAGTAAGCCAAATAGCATGCCTCTCCAAAAATCACAAGTCACCAACCTTGACGACTCCACGACTCTAGAGTCACAACCCCCAAATGTCTCTAGTGGCACCATACAACAGACTGTTGTTCAAGAAATATATCAAATTCCACATGGGCACATGGGAGTCAACTGTATGTCCAATACAAGCAAGGCCATAGCACATTCCAGATCATCATACATCACAGCCAATAGTTACAACAATGGACTCAATTATTTGCTACTATGGCGTTAGATGAGCAGGAAAGAGAAATGGAAAGACAGATGCTCCCGTCACTCCAAACCAAGTTGCAAAGTGCCAAGACTGAAATTATTAAGCTCAAGGAAAGCATGGAAGAACAAATGCAGCAATAACTCCTTGCACAAAATGCTCTAGAAGAAAGTAGAAAGGATGCCCTACAAGCCATGGTTTCTCTCCAAGGAAAACACCAACAACTATCTGATGCCTTGAATCAAAAGGAAAAGGTCGAGTTATCCCTCTCCCAAATGCAACCCACTTGTGATGATATCAAGAAGGAACTGGTGCACTTAAATGAAAGATTACTACTTAAAGAGGATCAACTCCATGCCACATTAGACACAAACAATGAGTTGCAGAAGAGCCTCAAAGAAGGTAAACGTCGAATTCAAGCACTAGAGAAGGAATGCATGGCATCAGGAGAGATACTTGTGCACACCAAAGCAGAATCTAGAGCAAGAGATACTCCAACTCCACGTGCTTAGTGATCAATTTCTAGGGCATCCAAAAGCAGCTTAATAATTCAATAGTCTAAAGCTTGCATACACCTCCACACTAGGTAAGTATAAAGACAAGTGCATGGAGTGGCAAAATAAAAAGGCAATAATTTCCAAGTTGGAAATTCAACTACTAGGTTAAGCCGATGACGATGCGGAGGGGTCAGCACAAGATCTTTTACTACAAGGCATCACTAAATTATACCAAGAGGTTATTGCAGTCCTCCAGCAAGAAGATCACCTTGAAGGAAGAATATGCATACTTTGGAAATAGTTGCAAATCAAAATGTTACATGCAATATCCGATCTTGATTGGACCAGACCAGTAAGCACAAAGACTCTCCGAGATCTATGCCAGCATATGGATGAAGACAAGAAGAATGTATTCTGTCTCTCAGTGCATGTAAATCTCATAAAGGTTGATGCAATACTACTATACGAATGCTTGATGGTTTGCCCCCCTCTTCGGGTAGTAGCCTCACTAGCAACTTCCATGGGATATAACTCCTAGAAAGATCCAACATTAAAGCTGTCAATGCCTACCAGAAGCGACAAGGATCTGCCAGAGGAATATGTGGGCTACCTTCAATCTAATCTCCCCTATCTTGCCACTCTCTATTCTGATCTACTCACATCCTTCCCTAGCTCCAGTACTATCCTCCATATCTTTCAAGAAATCCACACTAACCCATATTCCTTGCCATGCCTCTTTTCCCATGCCTCTCAACACTATCACCTAATCCAAGAATCTGACTCCTATCATCCAGTTACACCTAACTTTTTTCCACCAACACTTGACAATCCATCCCTTGAGGACTATCAAGTTGCTAAATCAATTTTGCCTGTTCTCCCTCCACTTTCCACCAAAATCCCTACTTCTACCTTCTCAAATTCACTACTTGCTTCGACCTCAAGCTTTTCCCCTATAACCTCTTCCTCTTCCCTAAGATTACATATTCCTCCAATCTCCCTTGAGTTTTCAATGGAAGACACCATTAATGATTCCATCAATGAGCTTCAAGAATTGAATAATCCAATTTGCACACCCACATGGGAGTTGCAACAAGATACAAATAGGATTCCCATGCCCAGTAATCCCATTGGTAACTTTTGGAGGCAATACCCAAACATGCAGTCAAGAGGAGGATGGGACCTCTCCAAAATTTCAATGAGTATCCCCAAGCACAAATCACTCCAAACATCAGCATCAAATTAAAGCCACATCCTGTTTGGCGTAAACCAAAGCTGCTCAATGAAAAGTACCTCCTTGAATACATACTGTGAAGATAGTGGGAGAGAGGGAAGGAGTCTCACTTGCAGCTTTCTCACATACACAATGGGGGAATACACACAAAGGTGGAGGCTGAAAACAGTTTTCCTCTTCTTAGTTGTGAAAGCCAAAAGAACTCTAGTACAAAGAAATAGAAGAACCCTATATGTGGGTCTCAAACCAAACTCAACTAACTAAGGTGGCATACTAACTGAGCCACAAACTAGAGTAGATAAGGATAGCTGTCATCCAGCTATTATTCGTGGGCGGTGTACCAACCGCGGCTGCAGCTAACAAGTCGGTGACATAAATGCACAACGGTCACCCTGGCATATCGCGAGTGGAGCTGGATATCTCAACACTCCCCCTCGAGCTCAATCCCAATTCATGCACACCAAGCAGGTCTCTGAACTTGCGCAGCTTTTCTGCGCCCAATGCTTTCGTGAATATGTCAGCTACTTGATCCTCTGTGCTGACATAAACTAGATCAATAAGACCTAGTAAAACCTTCTCCCGCAGATAGTGATAATGCACCTCAATGTGCTTTGTTCTAGCATGATAGACTAGGTTATTTGCCAAGTGTATACTGCTCATGTTGTCACAATAAATGACAACTGGCCCATCTGTAGACTGATGCATATCATAGAGTAGCTTATGCAACCAAGCTACCTCGCATGTAGCCATTGCTGCACCCCTGTACTCAGCCTCTGTGCTTGACAAGGCAACTGTAGGCTGTTTCTTGCTGCTCCAAGTGACTGTAGCACTCCCAAAAGAGAACACATATCCACTGGTAGATCGTCTATCAGAAATACTATCAGCCCAATTAGCATCAGTGTATCCATGCAACTGTATCTGAACCCCAGCCTCATAAAATAGTCCATACTGTAATGTGGACTTCACATACCTGAGTATGCGTCTAGCCGCATCCAAATGCGGTTTCCTTAGAGCCTGCATAAACTGACTTACCAATCCAACAGCATAGCTTAAATCTGGCCTGGTAATAGTCATATAAATCAAACTTCTTACTATGCGTCTGTACATAGTAGGGTCTTCCAGAAGCTCACCTGCATCTGTGCTCAACTTCACATTCTGCTCCACAGGAACTGAAATAGGCTTACAGCCTGTCATCCCATATTTGGACAGCATGTCCAATCCATACTGCCTCTGCAAGAGCTATATCCCACTTGGTGATCTAATCACCTCAATGCCCAAGAAATAACGCAGCTCTCCCAAATCCTTCATCTCAAACTTCTGCTTCAATAGCATTTTCACATGAAGGATATCTTCATCACTATCACCTGTGATGATCAAATCATCAACATAAATGACAAGCAGCATAATCCCTTTCTCTGTTTTTCTCACATAGAGTGAGAAATCTGCCTTGGAAATCTGAAAGCCAATAGTGACAAGATATTGTCCTATCTTGTCAGACCATGCTCTAGGTGCTTGCTTCAAGCCATACAAGGCTTTCTTCAACCTGCAAACAAACTCAGGATGAATAGCATGAACATAACCTACTGGCTGCTCCATAAAGACCTCTTCTTGCAAATCACCATGCAAGAAGGCATTCTTTACATCCATCTGATGTAAAGACCATCCCTTTGATGCAGCCATAGAAATGACTGCTCTTACAATTGCCATCCTTGCAACCGGACTGAATGTTTCTTTATAATCAATGCCGTATGTCTGTGCATACCCCTTGACAACTAATCTTGCCTTGTATCTATTCACAGAACCATCTGCATTGTGCTTGATCTTGTAAACCGACTTACAGCCAATTGCATTCTTGTCTTTAGGCAAAGGCACCAATTCCCATGTAGCATTTGCTTCCAAGGCATCCATT
Organism: Dipteris shenzhenensis; assembly: GCF_047967505.1. NCBI lineage: Eukaryota > Viridiplantae > Streptophyta > Polypodiopsida > Gleicheniales > Dipteridaceae > Dipteris > Dipteris shenzhenensis. The sequence goes on from NC_141612.1 coordinate 24,385,868, forward strand.
TCTTCATCCATGGCTTTCTCCCATTTTTCATTTCCCATGGCTTGCTCAAAAGAAGTGGGTTCTGGTTCCTGTATCACTTTGACCATATAGGCATAGTGAATGGCTGTAAATCCATCATATTTCAGCCTATCCACAGGATATCTAACCCTGGTAGACCTGCGCAAAATAGGCTCACTTCTAGGTGCTCTCAAAACATCCCTGGTCTTCCTTACTCCAGGTGTAACAACAGAAGGAATACCCAACTCATCATCAATGCTCTGTTCTGAGCCACTGGATTCACCATCCACATAAGAGTGACCTGCATTCACATCAAACATGGGCTGATCTACCTTCTCTTTTCCTTTTCGTGATACCTGCGTACCAATATTTGCATTGCTTTGAGGAGATTCTCCTGATCTCAATCTGCCTGTCCATGGCGAAGTATGTGAACCACTGCTAGAGGACACTGCAGGTCCACTGATATTTTGTGACTGTTGCATTGAATTCTGTGCAGCAATACCATTTTGTGCATCTACATCAATCATCACATTTACTGGTTTATACCAGCTGCTCATCTCATCAAAAACAACATCTCTGCTCACTGTAAACTTACGAGTAGAAGGGTTATAGCATCTATACCCTTTCTGCTGCAGAGAATAACCAATAAAGATGCACTTCTCAGCTTTTGGATCCAACTTGGACCTCAACTCATTTGGCACATGAACATAGGCAATGCAACCAAAAATTTTCAAATGAGAAATGTCTGGTTTCCTAACAGTATACATCTCCTCTGGCGTCATGCCATGTATTGCTGTAGTGGGAGTCCTGTTCATTACTGCTGTAGCAACTGCTTCAGCCCAATAATAATCTGGTAGATCTTTCTCATTTAGCATGGCCCTAGATACCTCTCCAATATGCCTGTTTTTCCTTTCTGCAATTCCATTTTGCTGTGGGGTATGACTGCATGAATATTGCTGCTTTATGCCATGCTCCTGCAAGAACCTTGCAAACTCATTTGAGAGGTACTCTCCCCCTCCATTTGACCTTAGGCATTTTATTTGCAGGCCTGTTTCTTTTTCAACCATAGCTTTAAAAGCTTTGAAGTGCCCAAACACTTCACTTTTCTTTTTCATAAAATACACCCAAACTTTTCTGCTGAAGTCATCAATAAAAGTGACAAAATAGTGACATCCTCCAATAGATGCAGCTTTAGTAGCCCACACATCAGAGTGGATTAATTCCAATGGCTTTTTACTCTCTTGAACATGCCTAGGAAATGGTTTCCTTGCCTGTTTTCCAAATTGACAGGCTTCACAAACCTTATGCATTTCTGCAACCTTGAATTTAGGCAATCCTGCAACAATATTTTGGGCTTGCATTGATTTAAGTTGCTGTATATTAACATGACCAATGCGTTTATGCCAGATATCAATATCTGCAACCACACCGGTCCCATGTGCAAACATTGCTGCACTTAATTCAAGCATGTCCGCATCCAACGTAAACATCTTGCCCTTCTTCTTTCCTTTTGCTATCAAGCGACCGTTATTTTTCATATCCTCAACAAAGCATCCATGAGGATTAAATCTGACCTGCAAGCCCTGCTCAACCATTTGACCAACAGAAACCAGGTTCTTGGTGATGTTTGGGACATGAAATACATCAGACAGGTATTTCTTTTTCCCATCCTACATTAACAAAGGAATTTTACCAATCTGCACAATAGGATGTGCAGTATCATCACCAGTCTCCACAAATCCTGGTTTTTCCATTTTCCTTGCATCCTGCATCCATTCTGCATGACCTGTCATGTGGTTTGACGCACCTGAGTCAACATACCACACATCATTTCGTTCTTCTGCACTTGTCACAAAATTGGTGATATGCTGCACCATAAATAGATGCTCATTTTTGTCATCACCATGTCTACTGGAAGATGCATAATTGCCTTGCTGCAATTTTCCATTCATAATGTCATTCTGCTTTTTGTAGCAGTCCTTAGCCATATGACCCATTTTACCACATAGTAGCATTCAACATTGTTGTTTGCATTTTGGCCTCTCTGCCATCCACCATGGCCTCTTTGGCTCCCCCTGCCTCTAGAGTTACCACGTCCTCCTGCATAGGACTGGTTTTCTTGAGTTTGCTGCATATTCTGATTTCTACCACGGCCTGCAGATCGGCCTCCTCTACCTCTGCCTCTACCTCTTCCAGCATTTGAGTAGAAGACAGTTTCTTTTGAAGTTCCTCCTGAAGAAGATGCACCCCCATTTCTCTGCTCTTCAGAAATTAAAAGAGCAAACAACTCTTCAAAATCAGGAAATTTTTCACGAACGGCAATGGATGTCCGGAACTGTGCATAATCCTTTCCTAGACCATTCAAGGTCACAGAAACTAGATCATCATCTTCCACTGGCGACCCAATGGAAGCAAGTGCATCTACAATTTTCTTCACCTTCATGTGGTAGTCATTTATGCTCAAATTTTCTCTCTGCACATTGTGCAACTCCTGTTTGAGCTGCATTTTCCTGGCTTGTGTATTTGTGCTGTACATCTTTGCCAAAGTATCCCATGCCTCCTTTGGCGTACTTGCATCCTGAATATGCACAATCATAGAGTCCGAAATACTGATAGACAGCCAGTACATAACTTTTCTAGCTCTCTCATGCCATCCTTTAAATGCCTGCATTTCCTGTTGATTGGGAACATTAGGAAGAACAGGTTCTTCTTCATTTCCTGTAATGAACTCCCAATAGCCTTTTCCCATAAGGAAATTCGTCATTCTAAACTTCCATGCCTGGAAGTTGTTCTTGTCAAGCTTTTCAGTGACAATCTGTGAAAGAGAATCAAATGCCATTACAGAACACTGTAAAATATTCTGTCACTGCAAAAAACACAGCTTTTGCCTCACACGGGCAGATCTGCAAAACTGACGAAAGTGGTATTTGACCACACAGTCACTTCCTAGTGACGATTTTGCATCAACAGGCAACAAGCATGATTCTGCAACTCCCAATATCTCTGCACACAGGCATACGATGCAATTTCTGCGGCAACTTTTCACCGACTAGCCGAGCAGTGGTCGCACAGCAAAAACAGGGCTTTTTTCTGAGTGCCTACGAAGAACTTCTGCCTTCAAAACGGGCCCCGAAATGGCCTCGAATCAGAAAAATAATGTCTCAATCTAAGACAGTGCACTCTTGCACTTCTGGCTGTACTACCTGCAGAGATTTGCTCCCAAACTCGAAATAGGAAAGCAACATTGGTCCTCTTACCAGGACACCACGACCTTGGTTTGCTTTCTTGAGCTCCTTACCACGACACCATGTGAAGATAGTGGGAGAGAGGGAAGGAGACTCACTTGCAGCTTTCTCACATACACAATGTAACTGAGCCACAAACTAGAGTAGATAAGGATAGCTGTCATCCAGCTATTATTCGTGGGCATTGTACCAACCGCGTCTGCAGCTAACAAGTCGGTGACATAAATGCACAACGGTCACCCTAGCATATCGCGAGTGGAGCTCGATATCTCAACACATACAAGCTCCATCTTCCTTTTGCATGCATCCCACATTTGATGCGGTACACTGTCGCTACCGGTGGGATGCCAATTATCACGATCCAGATAGTGCAGATGCTCCTTGCAATTGGCCATTAATCAATAGAAACTCTAAAATCAAATGGACAAGCCAGGAAACACTCATCAAAGCCTTGGACAAACATGCATCAATTATGCAAGGCAATTATGACAAAACACTCAAGGAAAGTGTAAAATACAGTGAAGCCTTAGCAGTCATCCTGGAGGTGTCCCTCACCATTGATGACCATTTGCCCAACCTCAGCTTCAATCCAAATCAACAGATAGATGCTCAAATAACAAGTCGCCTCTTTCAAAGAGAAATATCTCTTCAAGGACACTATGTGTGTTTGTTCGAAGAAATAGTTGGCACCGGCTTCTTAAAAACTGAGCAAGCAATCTACGATATTCGTGGATTACGAGGAAAAGATCGACAACAAGCTCGCTCCATCTATCACCACCGCCATCTTTACCATACTCATTGGGTAAAGACAACCGCAGCACAACATCGTCTGCAGACTCAACCATAACCTGAGGATGGGTAATCAAATTGGTCCAGGGGAGTTGTTAACCTTGTGGCAACAAGGGCCAGAAGTGCAGTCTAGGAGAACAACTATGAGAGCATTGTGTGTGTAGAGTAGTAGCAAAGCTCTGCTTGTGATATCTTGAGCCTCAAAGATGGTATGATGAATCTTAAAGGATGAGGATAGCCAACATCCTCTCTAAAAAGATCCAATCATACTTGCAAAATCAAGATCTAGAGAGAGAAAGACTAAAAGCCTACACTTTCCAAGGTCCCTCCAGTTTGTGTAGAGACCCAAACGGTCCACCCACTTTGTGTAGAGACCCAAAAGGTCCCGCCACTTTGTGTAGAGACTCAAAGGTCCCCCCCAAAAGTGGAGGGACTCCTGTCCAAAAGGTCTCCTACAAAAGAGGTCCCACCACGAAGGTACCTACAGATTGTGTAGAGACCAACATGTATAAATATCTCTCAATGGAATGAAGCTCCCACTCTTTGGGGTTCAATGTTGAAGCTCACTATTACAACTACCTACTAGCATTTTGGACGACCATGTTCTCATGGAAAAAATTTGAATTCTTGTTGCCTTAACTTAGACCAACACCCTCCTCAAAACATGCACTTGGGAAAAACAGTGACAACACTCTAGTTCAAAAAAATGCCTCGGTAGTGTTCTAGGCATGTAAATGGGACTGGATGGCCACGATACTCTGCGAGGGACTTAAACTCACCTAGATTGAGTGCAAAATACCATAACAATCAGACGAACCTTTCCATGTTTTTGTCCATGCATCCTCTAGTTCGAAACAATGCACCGGTGGTATTCTAGTTCATGAAAATGCGATCTCAATTGTCCATAGCAAAGTAGTTGCTGGTCCTTCCACTCAGTCCCTTTCTCACACTTCTGACGAGATGCTACATGCACAAGAGATCTCTTTGGACGCTTTACAAGGTGTTCCTACTACTGTTGCTACACAGAGTGCAGAGTACAATGAAGACGCTACCAACTTTTCCCTTCAGGTTCCATCTTGCATATACAAGAGGATTTGAAGAACTTCTCAGTTTTAACTGCCTGCTGTAGATAGTATTTTGTAAGGATGATTTTTTTCCGAGTCCCCTATTGGACTAGTTGAACTCTCATGGATAAAATTAGGTGACGTACAAAGTATTTCAAGTTTAATATAACTACTCTTTTCTATTTTAAAAAATAAAAATAACATTTCATCTTGACAAGTAGCTGTGTTCCTTGGCTTAGCAGAAACACAAACCACAGATGCTCTGTCTTCCATGGGGGTGGAGTCATGGGGGTGGAGTATGATGTATCGAGATGCTTGCATTGCAACATGCAAAGCAGTATAATTGAGATGGATCTTGGATGAAATGGGTTCTTTTTGGAATAATTCGACTGTCCGAAATTGCAACAACCAAATGCGTTGCAATTGCAAAGAGACCATTGTTCCATGCTTGGACAAAGGATGTTGAGGTGGAGCCACTTCTTATTATATCTTCTTATGTTCTTATGTTATATTCCATATTTCTAAGTTCGACATGTCACTGAAGGGGCTATTGAGAGGTCCCCTTCTAAGCCTCTCTAAGCATGCTACTTTGCTGAAAAGACCCCCTCCCATCTCCCCTCTCCTCCTCTTTGTCTTTCAACCTTCTCTCTCCTCTCTTGCCCTCCCGTTCTTCTTCTTCTTGGCGCTTCTCCTTATAATTCTTCTCTGGAGATGATCTCATGAGCGCCAATTCACATTTGGTACATTTGATGGGTCGAAGATATCAACTTTGTCTGTCTTTGAGTGACTACATCCTTCAACCCCATCTCCATAGCGATTTCAATGTCGCTCACACAAAATCTCCGATTTTGTCATTCCGCTTGGGATACGAACTATGATCGAGCAACCTGCCTCCATATATTCTACAAAGGAGAGAGTCTGAGAGTGTCCAAATATGTCGACTGTCCGTAGCATGAGAGGTGAAACCTTTGGCTCAAGATGAATTCGACCAGGGTGAGAACCGTCGTGTTGGCATTAATGATCATGCTGCTCTCATCTGGGGGGATTGACTCCCCCCACCACTCTCGGTCCGAATCAAGAATATCCTATCTGGATCCCCTCTCCTAGAGTGGATATAGACTCTTACGAGTAGGCAGGAAGGGAAAGACAGATACCGGCATGAAAGAGGAAATTCAATTCAGAGAAAGCACATTTAGAGGATGTTCAGGTACCACGGTCTCAGGTAGTGGCATGTTTCTGTGAGCATTGAGTAAAAATAGGATCACAAGGATCAAAGGGTATGCAAGGAGAGATCATATCGAAGCGGAAGGTTACGGGTTGAGAGAGGGAGAGCTATGAGAGGAAATTATGGGGAGGAAGAGAGAGACTGAGTAGCCAAGTCAGATTTTGCCGCTGAAGCAGCTGCAGCATAGGTCCCAAAAAGGTTATGGGCCAGATTTTGAGAATGCATGAGGGAATCTACGATTCCCTTGCTCACCCCGTGGTACCCGAAGAGTATAGCAACAACATTGTGTCGAGCCTGCAAAATAAATAGCAGCTCCATTAGAGAAATGCAGGGCGAAATACTCGCCACCACTGTCAAGGCTTCCGTCGTCTTCGTCTTTCATAAGAATCAAGGGCAGCTTTTGTTGTGCCACCTTGTTTGAGACGCGTTCGAGCAACTCAAGGGCTCGGGCTTGGCGATGTCACCTTCTTGGCAACTAGGCAAGAACCAAAACTAACAATGTGGGATAGCGCCAGCAGCTTAGCAGTCCTATCTCCAGTGGACATTCAAATGTTTCCCTTCGAGCTGGAAAGAACCTACGAAGACTAAGGGACAATATGCATCAACCCAGAGCCAGTTCCGTTGTTATGTTGTCCGAACCCAAAACATGACTTGTGGACACAAAAGGATCGGCAGGAAACTCCGGGATGTCTGATGCAAGGCTTGGCAAAGTTCCACAAGCAAACCACTTTCATTTTGTCCAGTGATACATAGGGCAAGGACGATCTGTCAGCTGTGGAGATGGTTCTAATGGCAGGTATCCAAGATACATCTAAATAACTCCATACTAGCCTGGGAGACGAGCTCCTTTCACGCCTTGCAATCAATGCTGCTGCCTATTTCCATGGCATATGAAATAGTTTCCCTGCCGAAGAGTGTGTCGCATATGAGTTATACGACAAGTAAAAGCGCTCTGCGAAGCAAAAATGGAGGATTGCTCATCGAAACAGCACGTTAAGTCGGGTGACACCTCGAGATCTCAAAGGATTTTGAAGGAAAAGCCTATGTTGAACACGAATCTGGGAGTCCTCCATCTACGTGAGGGTTAGAAAATTCCCAAATGGATATGCTGAAAGCTCTCATCATCAGCCCTTATGTTCAATCTGATATTGCGTGATCAATACCAACAGGGTCCTCCCCTTGCTAATCCACACAAAGAAGATCATATTATACGATGAACACGAAAACGAGTATGCAAGTCGGGGAAGCTGCCTTGACACAATGATTTGTATAGAGAAGGAAAATAACATATACGAGGAACATGCAAGCAGAGGACTCAAATGAGCTCCAGTAGGTGGAACGATTGGCTAAGGATGATAGAATTTGAAAGTATTGGCTTAGATAAGATGAGTCCCCCATACTAGATCTACAGCAGAAGATTACCATAAAATAGAGAGGTATAGCAAAGATTAGGTTGCAGGGAGAAGGTTAGTCGGATAGATATGAATTAGTGATACAAACGCAAAGCTAGCGTGCAAAGTCTTCACAAGTTTGTACAAGCATCAGCCGGGAAGCAGTAAGTGCCAAAACTGCCACGATCTTGGGGGGTTACGTAAGCAACTCAAAGGTTGCCATCAACTTTCGAGTATAGAAATCAACAGGCTTGGAAAAGTATGTTGGCAAAAAGTTTCCACGATCAAATGTTTTGAAAACATGTTTCGACCTCTATATAACGGCAATCATATGCTCTTGAAACTGTGAGTTTGACCTTTATATGATGGTGGCAGAGGTTTGTGTGAAGTTCTAAGGAACTTATCTGAGTGATGAATAGGATTAATCGCCTTAGTAATTTGATAAAATAGGTTTTACCTCATATGACTTTGTTGGTCTGCATAAATTGGGTTGCACTAATAGTCTCCTTTACAAACATCTAGATGAGCTGGCAATTGACAAAATAGTTGTCAATATAAGGACTCTCTGAGCCACATTCGTAGTGCTCTTAGCCTTTGGGCAGCTATCCTTAATTCTTGAAAGCAAACTTTCTATCGAATGGCCTCGTTGCTCTAGCCGAGTAAAGGCTATCTAACAACTTCAGATGTACAAATTAACTCTAGGATGGCTCAAGCCCTTGATAGGAAAGGTATCCGTGTATGTGATCTGAGACCAAGCAACCCAAAAGATAGAGGACACATAGCTAGCAGCAGAAGATTCGAACTCTCATTTCTTTTCAATTATTAGAGTTGAAGATAATTGGCCAACAACCTCTTTTCTCTAGGTGAGTGATGATCGAACCACCCCAATGGTGTATATATATATATTCACACACACACACACTTTTTTTGGGTGAAACTATGAACATCATATTATGAAACAATCATTTTACAAAAGGAAAGGACTCCAGAAAAGAGCACGCACGCGCGCGCACACACACACACACACACACATACACACACACACACACATATATATATATGGATAGAGAGAGAGAGAGGGAGGGAGGGAAGGAGAGAGAGAGATTGATTGATTGATTGATGGAATTCTATCATTTAAATAAGAGGGAAGTGCATTCATCATCAATTGATTCACATTTCATCATTGTTTGTTAAACTTAAGCTTCTCAATATGTTGTGCATGTAGTGATTAAAATTCAAACTATTCTTGGAATTCAAATCAGCCAATCTAAAAATCCATAGCCATTAGCTTTGAAAATAGTAAATAATTGGCTTTAATAATAACATGATGTCTTTTACACACCAATGTCTTTTACATCCTGCAGCAACGCACGGTTTAAGTACACAATTCTTCATACACAACTATGCCACATGGCAATAGACGGGTCTAAGTACTCGAGTTGAGAAAAGAGCAACTGTCAATGTCCAACCAAGGAGATTTTATCTGATGTCTTCACTAGGGCTCTCAGTCGTGCGACACAAGTACCTTATGAAACTTCTTGGTATTTGAACCCCATGTCCAGAGATTGGACACTGCACCCCTTGGACAGCTAGGCGCTCAACATGGAAGGCCACCATATAAGGACAAGCCATTAAACAATGGATTAGGATAGGTCATCATTTCAGCCATATATGGCTGTGCAAAGGACATGCAACGTGTGGCATAGCCATGCATTGGAAGCATATTAATGGCTCAAGATTTACATGATTCAAGGGCTACCACATGCCATTGCGAGTCGATCCACTCAAAGGACTCTTCAGTCCACATCATCTCTCTTTGGGACTTATAAAATGTGAGGGTTGCATTCTCCTCTACATATATGATTTTCCTACTCCTTCCATCACTTGGAGCACTAGAAAAGGCCACTGACCTTCAGTAGGAGCGTGCGGCTACTTGGAGAGTTTGCTGTAGTTTCTTTAGCCCAATCTTGAGGAGCATAATATGAGATTTTCTCTGTTCTCTGCATGTGTGTGAATTAGAATTCGGTGTATTGCTTCCGCTTTTGTTCATATGTGCACGGTGAATCATGCGCAAGACCGTGAAAAAACCAGAGCCAAAATCTCTGCTTGCTCCACAAGAAGATGCAGCGAATCTCTACAATCAATTGCTAGAACATACGAAGAAATGACCATGTCCGGAGAGAGTGACAACATTTGTAACGAAGCTTGAACAAGAAAATGAGATTTTGCCCACCTTTTAAAAACCAGATGGTGCATTAAGGCTGTTATAGTCTTCCATGTCCATGTCCTCGATTAATTCTACATCCTCTTCACAGCCCACACCCCTCAGCTTCCTTCCTCAACTTTCCACATATCCTGGAGCTTCGTTCCCAAAGATTTCCTCATAAAAGCTTGCATGTGTATCTCTTTTGTTCTTCAATCTTCCGTTCCTTTTGTCCAACAATTTCAGTGTGATTCTGATATTAACAATAGCTGTGCATCAGTGATTTCTTGACTTGCGTGTTCTTTATCTGTTTGCTCACTAATGTTCTGCATCAGAAGATAGAAGTGTTTCTTCCATGACCTGCCCTATCCAAAAGTGAAGAAACAAATTAACTTCAGTACTTGGGCCTGAGGATTTTCATACTCAGCTGCTTCACCATTGAAGATGGCACCCACATTGTTGAGTTGCTTCTTCCATTGCCTGCCCTATCCAAAAGTGTAGAAACCAAACAATTGAAATTAACTTCACTGTTTGGACCTCAAGATTTTCATACTCAGCTGGTAGGCTTGATAGCAAGATCATCTTTGAATCATCACCATTGAAGATGGCACCCACATTGTTGAGTTGCTTCAATAAATCTTGCATCCTATTAAATGCATCACAAGCATTTCTCCTTCCATCTTCAGTTTAAATGAGAATTAAATAATTCCTACTTTAGAACAAAGTTGTAATTCTTCATCTTGGAGCCAGACAATTTATAAAGCCTTAACAAATTTTCTCCAGCAGTTTTCAGCTTACCAAGATGGCGCACATATGCTCCTTTAAGTGCTTAGCCAATCACTTCATGCACCTCTTCATTTTTCGACTCCCATATGCTAAATCTTCTCAGCTTGGTGGGCTTTGTCTGAACCTGACACCACCGACTAGAGTCCACGTTCCATCAACAACAGATGGACAATCAGTTGTCACGTAGAGAAATACTACCCATCATACTTTTCAATGAGGACTCTGCAATAGCTTCCATGTCTCTCTTTCCACAGGTACACAATTAATTCACGGACAGTCAGCATATATGCCAAGTAAATCCTCACAGTTATCAGGTATCAAAGCAAAGTGGAAAAAACAATTTTCAAGGGCAACTTCACGACATATGAACGCAAGAAAAGCTCTCATAAGCAGATTCATAATTCTACATAAATTCATGACATTCAAATGACAGTCCAAACATCTTTGGCCCTTCTTGTGCCAGAATTAATTGACACAAACTCAAAATTGAGACTCAAATAAATTTGCTGCTATATCTCACAAAGAATGGAACCCTATACATATGCTCATAGACAAAGTCGCTGGCTAAAGCATCCATGTGAAAGCAGGAAGTGATACTTCAGTCGAGCTTCTTATGTTTTGATGTATAGTAGGCATCTGCAAAAATGTGTTCATCATCCTGATATATGTCTAGGTCTAACAGAGGGAGGGTGTCCACATATGAGCATCTCTATTGAGAAGGCGACCCTCTCCTCTCTCCTTCCACCTGCTTGGTAATGTTCCAATCAGAGCCATGCTTCTGTGAGGGAGCGTTCTCTCTTAAAGTCTCTTGCTTTCAATATCCCCATCCACTTTTCTCTGCTGGTTGCAGGTGTTGCAAGCCGAATCTCTCACATGCTCTGTGTGTGTGTGTGCGCGTGCGTGCGTGAGAGAGAGAGAGAGAGAGAGAGAGAGAGAGAAAGAGAGAGAGAGAGAGATTACCATCTTCAGAAGGACTCGCAGGCCTACAAGACAAAGTACAATCCAAGGGTAACTCATGCAAGCCATTGTGGGCTGAAGCAAAGGGCTCACTAAGGCCCTTGCTGAGTGCTATGCTAAACTCAAACTCAAAACTAGCCAAATGATACTACCCATCATACTTTTCAATGAAGACTCTGCAATAGCTTCCATGTCTCTCTTTCCACAGGTACACAATTAATTCACGGACAGTCAGCATATATGCCACGTAAATCCTCACAGTTATCAGGTATCAAAGCAAAGTGGAAAAAACAATTTTCAAGGGCAACTTCACGACATATGAACGCAAGAAAAGCTCTCATAAGCAGATTCATAATTCTACATAAATTCATGACATTCAAATGACAGTCCAAACATCTTTGGCCCTTCCTTGTGCCAGAATTACAATACCACACATAATTGACACAAACTCAAAATTGAGACTCAAATAAATTTGCTGCTATATCTCACAAAGAATGGAACCCTATACATATGCTCATAGACAAAGTCGCTGGCTAAAGCATCCACGTGAAAGCAGGAAGTGATACTTCAGTCGAGCTTCTTATGTTTTGATGTATAGTAGGCATCTGCAAAAATGTGTTCATCATCCTGATGTATGTCTAGGTCTAACAGAGGGAGGGTGTCCACATATGAGCATCTCTATTGAGAAGGCGACCCTCTCCTCTCTCCTTCCACCTGCTTGCTAATGTTCCAATCAGAGCCATGCTTGTGTGAGGGAGCGTTCTCTCTTCAAGTCTCTTGCTTTCAATATCCCCATCCACTTTTCTCTGCTGGTTGCAGGTGTTGCAAGCCGAATCTCTCACATCCTCTGTGTGTGTGCGTGCGCGTGCGTGCGTGAGAGAGAGAGAGAGAGAGAGAGAGAGAGAGAGAGAGAGAGATTACCATCTTCAGAAGGACTCGCAAGCCTACAAGACAAAGTACAATCCAAGGGTAACTCATGCAAGCCATTGTGGGCTGAAGCAAAGGGCTCACTAAGGCCCTTGCTGAGTGCTATGCTAAACTCAAACTCAAAACTAGCCAAATGCATAGCTAGGTGCCATGGTGTCTCTCTCGTGAGTTGCGAAGATATCTTGTATCTGTGTCTGCCAGGTCATCTCTTGTTGTGGCGGGAGGCATGGTCTCATGATCTCTGTATCCACTGGGCCATTCGAGAGTAATGCCCCAGCTGGGGCTGTCCCCTCTGAGTAGAGCTGGGATGGTTTGGTGGACTGTAAATCCATATGGAAACAATGAGACATGAATGTAGTTGTTTATTCAAAGAGTGGTTACATATATAGGCAACTACCTCCATGTAGGTAGATCCCAGATCCACAATCATCTCCCTGATTATCTCAATCAATCACCTCCTATGATCACTCACTCATCACACCAACCTGACACACCTAACTAGAACCTTCTAGCACACCTACACTCACACACTTCTTGCATAGGACTCCAAGCCCATAGGCACACATCAATTTGCCCCTTCATTCCCCCTCACAAATTGATGACCTCATCCCTCAGTAGTAGTACATGGGATGCTCCATGGCTTGCCCACTATCATGTGGCAACACTCATGGCCCCAACCTGTGACTCACTCATAGGATTCTTGGTTTACAACTGGGAGATGGACACTGACTATGTATGTAAAGCCCAATGAGTCCAACAAGGAAAAATCTCAAAAGACTAACAATTATTTAAGGATGAACTATCCATGGCAGAGAACCATTATTGACCTCATACACACATAACTCAGAGAACATATGGATCCTTACCCTTGTCAGATTTGACTTGGGTATTGTAAGCAGTGAGAGCTTGAATTTTGACATTCTCTGGTTCTTCTTCTTCTTCAGTTTCTGCTTCCTCAACAAGATTAGCTGAACATCTCTTCTTGGCATAACATTCCTTTTCAAAGTGTCCAGGTTTGCCACAAAAGTTACATTTCATTTTGCTCTTTCCCTTGAAGTTGCTTAAGTTGCTTCTAGCCAAATATGCCCCTTCTTTGTAATCACTTCTTTGTTTGATCTTTCTCTCCTCTTCCAAGAGTGATGCTTCAATTTCTACCAAACTTATCTCTAGAAAATTGGTGAGTGTGGTTATAATAGTGTCATATTCTTCAGTGAGACTTCTAAGTAAGATGGCAATTACAATATCTTCATCAAGATTAAACTTGATGCCAGATAACTGTGTCAAAATGCTCTTCATTGAATTTAGATGTGAAGAGATGGACTCCCCCCTATCCAATTTTAAGTCAAAGAACTTGATAAGCAAGCTATACTTAGAGCATCTTCCCTGTGCTCCAAACACATGCTCAAGATGAGAGTCCATGCAGCATGAGCAGTCTCACATCTATCAATGTGATGAATATAGGAATCACTCAGACCAAGAGCAATTACAGCAAGAGCTTTTCCATCTTTTGGGAGCCATGAAGCTTCTCCTTCTCTAGTTGTAGGTTTAGTTTCTTTGCCATTTGCTACCTTCCATATTCTCTTTTTCTTGAGAATAAACTTTAGTTTTGTTTGCCAAGTGTGAAACCCCTCTCCTTCAAACTTATCTATTTTCAGTTTGGAAGCCATTTGGGAAGGTTTTACCAAGCAAATGGCACTGTCTAATCCCTTTACAAGAGGTCAATCTTTCTGAACAAAAAAATCACCTTCACCATATAGATGCAAATTGCAAGATAAGAATTCTAAAAAACCTAATTGTTTGGCATAATCATAACCAGTTGGCTTCTCCCACAACCTTTTAACTGGAGTCTTCTTCACCTTGTACTTCGTCTTTGTACTCTTCTTGATTTTTGAAGAGCTTTGAGAACTTGAGGTTGGCATGTTGTGAAGAGATTAGCAACAACTGAACTAACATTCTCTGAACTGAAATGACACACTTTGAACTGATTTTTGGTTCTCATTCGTGCTTCACCCAGATGCAGAGAGGAGTTTGAGCGTCAGCCCCTTATGTGGCACCTAGAGATCAGAATAATCTCTGAACTGAGTGTTTTACTCAAGCATTTAGCGTAGCATAACAAACTCCAAAAAATACACTAGAAATGCTTGCAGATTACATCTAAACTTTGGAGGCTTGGTGCCTCACTCCAAGCATCACCAAGATGGGGGCTTTTGCTGCACAATCATAGATCCATATGCAAGGAAGGTTCAGAACAAACCATAGCCAAAATGGTGCACTATAATTCCAGGGGCAGCAGCATCTCCTTTGCTTGAGGAAACTGTCTTCACAAAACAAGACGACTGGTTTTTTGTCTAGTTCTCCTTCATTGCTGGACCAAGTCGCCCCAAAATTCTTCAGAGGGTAGCTCTAGGTGTAGAGTAAGCTTGGCTCAGAGGAATTACAAGATTGTTGACTGAGGTGAGCAGCATTGCAGAAGTGGCGCGGAATACACTGAGTGGCAGTGCAACTTCATGGCAACGTATTTCAGAGATCCCACCAGGCAGGAGGGTCGCCTAGAAGTGTGAAAGGTCTGGCTGGAAGGGCTCCTCAAGATATTGCGTGGATGAAGAGAATAAAGCTGTCAAAGCTCAAGGTAGAAGAAGGAGAGATAGGAGGCATATGAGAAGGAGGAATCTAGTTGGAATCTTCTAGGAATCTCATTCTTGGCACTCAGATTCTAACCAAGCTCTGATACCAAGTGTAAATCCATATGGAAACAATGAGACACAAATGTAGTTGTTTATTCAAAGAGTGGTTACATATATAGGCAACTGCCTCCATGTAGGTAGATCCAAGATCCACAATCATCTCCCTAATTATCTCAATCAATCACCTCCTATGATCACTCACTCATCACACCAACCTGAAACACCTAACTAGAACCTTTTAGCACACCTACACTCACACACTTCTTGCAAAGGACTCCAAGCCCATAGGCACACACACACACACATCAATTTGCCCCTTCATGGACCCCCATGTTGCATGTTCTAGTCAGCTCTGCATCGTGCATGGTCCCTGTATCTCTAGCTCCACCGCTTCTCGTTGTCTCTTCCAAGGCTCGTCTGTCCTCCAGATACTAGGGTTTGATAATCACTCCATCCTCTAATACTCTCGAGAAGCTGTTGCGGTAGAACTAGATCTTGCTAGGGAGCTCCTAGTCTCCTGCCAAGCTCGTGACGGAGCTGGAGTAGATCCAACCATATGATACGGTTGATCTCATCACAAAAAACCACGGAATTAGGGGCATCCAAGCTGTACTCGAAGGGAGTAAGACAGTCCGATTGTACATATGTTTGATGAGCACACAAAGAAAAGAAGTTTGTGATTCCACCCCCAATCCCACTGTGTGAACTCCTGGGCTATTCTATTGGTCTTATGCTATGTGTATACCCTCTGTTGTCATTTTTAACATGGTATTAGAGCCCGGAACAAGGTTCGCAAGTGGGGGAGCTTGAAGGGAAAGGCCTGCAAGGCTTGGCCTGTAGGAGTTTTTTACCTATTCACTCTGTGAGGATTCGTTGGTTGTATAGTCCCCCCACCTGGCTGTTAACCCCAATACCAGAGATCCCCTAGGCAGTGAGCTGGATTTCTCTAGAACAAGCAGGTTTTTCTATCAACCTTTTCCTGGTTCTTTTCCATAACACCTTCAGGGCTGTTGTTTTGTATGAAGTCTTTCAGCATTAATAGAAGGCTCCTTTCTTTGATTTAAAAAAGAAGGCAAGGACCTTGCTGAAGGACACCTTGATTCAAGGCTCTAGGGAATCAACTTCCCCAGCTGGAGGATTGTTCCCTCGCAAGGAGGGTGACTCAGGTTCAGTTAGGTTTGTACAGAGTCTATTTGGTTGCTACAAAAGGGTTGATTGTTTGGTTACTCAGGTGATTTCCTAGAGCTATGTCGGCAAAGAAACGTTTTGGTAGAGGAGGTTCCAAGGTCAATGGTTCCGGGTAGGTGGCGGGACTGGTGGAGGTGCTTCGGCACCTACGATCACTGCTCATATAACAACTACGCCCTCTTCAACAATTCCGAATTTCAGAGAGACCAAGAAGCTGGACAAGACAATTTATCCTATCTGAAAGGTAAAGATCTAGAGTCATTTGGTGGCCATGAAGGTGTGGAAGATCACAACAAGAGCAGATCCAGTGCCCGCGGATGTCAAGGATGCGGCTGATAATGTTGTTCTTGTGATGACCTCGAAGTGTGGGAGGACAAGGATGCCCAGGCCCTAGCACTGATCATAGGGACAACGGCAAATTCGAGCAACAGGCGTGGGGCACTCTGAAAAGAATTTATATGAGATGGACAATACATCCCGGATCTTAGCTTTGAATCATCAATTGTTCAACATGAGCATGGATGAAGGAGATACGGTCTATGACCATCTCACTAAGATGAAGGTAGTGAGAGATCAGCTGGCCTCGGTTTGTCACAAGGTGGACTCAAGCCAATTGGCCTTGCTGGTTCTTGGGATGCTACCATAGAGTTTCAAGGGCTTTGTTTCAACTGTGAGAGAAGGAGAGAGAAACATAACTCTGACTTTTCAGGAACTGGGGCTACAGGAGAAGGCTCGAGACAAGCTCTATGACAAAAGTGATGACAAGGCGTTGCTAGCCAAAGACAAGGTTGGCAAAGGGAAGGGCAAGCCTAACGGTGGCAACCCAAGAACGACGACTTTGAGAACGATGAGGACACTTCAAAAAACAAGAAAAAGAGGAAGCATAAGAATCTATTGTGATCAGCAAGGCCATTTTGCATAGGATTTCAGAAAGAAGAAGGCAGATCGGAAGAACATGAATGGTCCAGTAACCAGTTCAGATTTTGGGGAGCTGTACACTGCCAATGTGGTAGTACTTAGTGGAGAATTATTCTTGGTGACATCTCCAAGTATTGCTGAGATCAGGTATGCAGACCCAAAAGTCACCGTGAGGATGTCTAATATTGAGATGTGGGTAAACGAGGAGTCACGATGAGTGGTTGGAGTCATCCAGTATTACTGACATGAGGGAAGATTCCATGGAGTGGCCTAGGGTTTCAGGATCAGATGGATGTTGTGGTTCAGAAGGGGACATTACCGGAGTACACACGGTAGTTAAATGTGCCTCTACGAGGTGCGTAGTTTGCCTTCCGAGCAAGCACAACAGCAGAACTGTGTTCTGTTTTATACTTCATGTCATTGATTTGAGCCTTTATAGCATGTTGTGGGAATCTACTCTTCATGTGCCTCACGAAATACAACATTGGAAGGAATGTGTGTTCCTACAAGGCAGAAGGGGAAGCGTGGATGCTTCTTCAAATCTGCAGATTGCAGGAAGGTGATCCTGGAAAAGGTGTACTAAAGCCAGAAGAGTACTTGCTTTTGAGAGCTCAATGGAAGCTCATGGTCCACGTTATCTGGAGATATTCTCAGGATACCATTTGTCGAGATGTTTCTATTGTTGCGGACCTTGCTAGAAGGAGAATGGGTTGAAACAAACCTTGAGAGCATGGTGCCTGGAAGACTCCAAGCTGTTCACTCATTATGAGGGGGACAACAAGAAGATGGTGGCATCTAGATTGCGAGTTCGAAGGTGGGAATGTGACTGAAGGTGGTGGTGCCATCAGGTGCTACCTTGGATGGACCTATGTACGAAGATGGTTTGCTTGTGCGGGATTGGACCTGGTGGAGCAAAAGCCACTAGTTGACATGCATAGGGTTGTCAGACGGTTTATCGAGTCGGCCCACTAGGGCTGGCCAGTAGGCCTACTTCGGGGGCTTCCAGCCCCCATGAAAGGGGCCCCTTGGCCACTGAGGCAGCACTTCAAGCAGCAGATTGGAGCAGCAGAGCAGCATATCTGGGCCACCATCAAAGGAATCCAGTGGAGGCTGAAGAGCTGCAGACATAGGTCAGGAAGGGGCTGCAGCATTGGCTGTCTTCCAGGGCAGCAAGGAGAAGGGATCAATGCACTGTGACAAAGTCTATTGAAGCTCAACGAGGAGCACGCAAACTTAGGGATCTAGAAGAGCCACAAAGGTAGTAAGACAGCATCCTTTTGATAAGGGCAGTGGACCATGATTTGGTGGGACTCTGGACTCCTTTTGTATTGTGTACTTTCGGATGGAAATATATTTAGTTGGTCCTATCTCTCTGTTGGAGCATTGCTTATTTACTAGCTTGCACATATTGATGAGCACACAAAGTAAAGAAGCTTCTGATTCCACCCCCAACCCCAATGTGTGAGCTCTTGGGCTATTCTCTTAGTCTTCCGCTTTGTGTATATCCTTTGTTGTCATTTCTAACACGGACACCATGGATCTCTCAAGCACATATTGATGAGCACACAAAGTAAAGAAGCTTCTAATTCCACCCCCAACCCCAATGTGTGAGCTCTTGGGCTATTCTCTTAGTCTTCTGCTTTGTGTATATTCTTTGTTGTCATTTCTAACATGGACATCATGGATCTCTCAAGCAGTGGGGAAGTTCTCCTTGTTGGAGACTTCAACACAAGGATGGGTACACACCAGGTTTCAATTTTGGAACTTCACGATGATTCTATCTTATTACCACATGTTGATCTAGACGAGGCTAGGACGTCTCGAGTCTCTACAAACACACAAGTCCAAATCACATCCTATGGGCATGCACTATTAGACATGGGCAGGATACATCATCTTATCATCTATAATGGCCTGGATTGCTGGCCCTCCTCAAGTAGTTTCACTTGTTTTCCACATGGGGCGTGCTCCAAAGTAGTTGACTCTCATGGGATCCCCTGCCTTCACTTCACAGATTTTTCTGTCTCGCCACTAGCTCCAAGAGAGGATCACACCTATCTATTCTTTCGTATACCCATCCCACGGGGCTACATATGCACACCACGACACCATTTACGTGCTACTTATCATGACATACATTTCGATCACAACCTTTCGCCTGAGTACTCTACACGCCTCTCCACTCTACTCACATACATCAACCACATACTCCTCCTAGAGGACCGAGTCGCCCTAATCACACACACACCCCATGAAGTTGCCCTACACATTTTTCCCAACAACCTTTCGCCTAAGTACTCTGCACGCCTCTCCACTCTACTCACATACATCAACCACATACTCCTCCTAGAGGACCGAGTTGCTCTAATCACACATACACCATGAAGTTGCCCTACACATACCCTGTAATGATTGGTATAATGACGAGTGTAAGGCTTTATGCCAGCAACTCAGATTCAAGATAAGCATCATCTTTTGAGTGAGGCAGAGACGATACGTGAGTACCCGTCATCGAAAAAGCAAGTTTTCATTGGCCAAAACGAGGAATAAATGAGCATTTTGCTTAGTAACAACTCTAAATACTGATCGCAGAAGTTCCTTGAGCGGCGAGCCCCATTCCCTCTCACAGACACCAAACTCTCGGACTTATGTCCCTAACCAACGAGCACCTGATCTCTTGCCCACACCGTCCTACATCATGCACACTTTTCATAACCAAAGTTGTCAAACACGCAGCCTTGAAGCTTTACAGTGGCCGAATGAAAGATCATGAGGGCCTACATACTGCGATCATTGCATATGGAATAAATACTTTGGCCCCGATCTTAGCAAATCTTTTTAATGAAGCAGTTTGCACCGATTACTCTCACACCTTGGCCCTTAACACCATCACTCCCATTCACAAGGCAGGGGATCCCATGAGCCTGGGAAACATACCGATATAAGTAGACATGTCGAAGATCTATGCAACAATGCTCGGCACAGAGGTTAGTCAGTTTGCAGGGCCATGGGATGAGCGGGTTTCCAGAGAAAACACAGGACCCTAAATCACATACTCACATTCATAGTTGTCATTGAGGAGGCCAAAGCATAGAGACAGAGGCTTTCTTGTTTCTTTTTGGATTCCCGCAAAGCTTTTGACATGGTACCGAGAGCTCAACTTATCAGACAGCTGTAAGAGTTGGGGTATGATCAGGAGATGATTTGGGCAGTCATGGCACTCTATGAGAGAGTCTCAAGCAAGGTTCGGACAGATGGAGGATGGACACAGGAGATTATGAGCACTATTGGGATCAAACAAGGTTGTCCATTATCACCAACCTTGTTTTGCCTCTATATAGACGAGCTCGAGACTTTCACTGGGACTCTAGGGAGGGCTGGCTGCTCTCTAGCCCACCAAATTGTCCTCTACGTAGATGACGTGGGTCCTACATCGACACTTGGATGCACTTCATACTTTCTACGAGACACATGACTTGAAGGTCAACCGTGGTAAAAACCAAAGTCATGACCTTCAATACATCTCAGGCGGCCATGCACAGAGAGCACTTCACACTAGATGGGCTACCGGTGGAGGTGGTTGCATCCTATACGTACTTGGTGGTAAAAATGCAGCAGCGGAAGACTGATAGAGCATCCCAGAAATGCTGGCAGATAGAGTACCACGAGTTGATGGGAATCTGGACTTATTTTGTATTGTGTCCTGTCAAATGGAAATACATTTTGGTTGGTTCCATATAGCATTGTCTACTTAGTGGCTTGTACACACATGAATGTTGTTGAGTACAAGCAAGTAAAGAAGTTTTGGATTCCATATTTAAACACTTCCGTGTGCATTCCTAGGACGCTCTATCAGTTTATGAGGTGATAACTTCCTAATCGTTGTCCCAACTAAATGCACTAGGGTCAAGCCCAGGTTGCAGAGACAACTAGCTGCCTTGTCAACCAATCGCAGCTCCCTACGCAGCATATGTGGCAGGTTTTGGGGCATCCAAAGGGAAGCAACAAGCATAGTAAGTGGGCTAGGGGAGGCGCCTTTTATAGGCAGCCTCAACCCCCTCTAGGTCGGCCCCTAGGGCTGAGTAAACAGCCCGACCAGCCCAGCCAAAGCAGCCGACTGGCTGGTTGGCTAAATAGAGCTGGTTGGGTCGGCCAAAACGGGCCCTTCTAGCCCCTATATGAGGGGGGCCTTGCCCCTCATTTCAGCACTCAGCTCCCAACCTCTAGGCAAGTCCCCCATGTCACATATGTAGCATGGGGGGGCTTGTTGTGTGGAAAAAGATGAACATACAAGGAGAACTCAAGCATGAGAGACACAAGAGATCTTCCTAACTATAGCACACTACCTTATTTATATTGATGGCATAAATGCCCTGACTACTGTTGTACATGATTGCCAAATCGGCATGCATAACTGCACTGGGACCACTCCCCTAACTGCAACATGTGGGAGATGAGACTATGCTGCTGAAACACGACTCCACACCTCAACCATATGCTGGCATAAAGGTGCTGCTGAAGGCTGGGAGCTGAGTGCTGAAATGAGGGGCAAGGCCCCCCTTATATAGGGGCTGGAAGAGCCTGTTTTGGCCGACCCAAACAGTCCTAGCCCTCCAGCCCATTTACTATGCTTGTTGCTCCCCTTTGGAGGCCCCAAAACCTGCCACATATGCTGCGTAGGGGGCTGCGATTGGCTGACAAGGCAGCCAGTTGTCACTACAACCTGGGCTTTACCCTAGTGCATGTGGCATTCCCCTCTTCTGAACTTGTTGCTAGGTGGATACCTCACTTTGCCATAGTGACCCAAACTGCTCCACCTTGGCTTGTGATTTTGGGAAATGGGAATGGACCCTTGTAGCTCGTGCCTCACTCGTCCCTGGACAAAGGCTCACAAAGGGGTAACGGCGTATGACAAATGGGTCAGACTGTGTGTCACAATGCTCCCTAGTGCAAGGGTGCATGTGACATTCCCTCCTGTTTTACTTCTGGATGATGGTAGCTGCTGAGGGACTGAGTGAATCTGCCAAGCGAATGTGATCATGATGGCCACCAACTCCCACCCGAAACTTGACTATCCTCCCAAAGAACTGAGGAATGACAGTCTGGCACTGGGACTGATCCCGCTCCAAGAGGCTCAGGAACGAATGCTCTGCTATGATAACATGGCGGCTGAATAAAACCTTCAGAGAAGCGGTACTGCTACACAAAGACTGGAGGCTATGCCTGCCAGTGAGTGAGGGCCTGTGTTGTGGGTGTGCCCGCCCCCCGTGAGGGTAGTCTAGGGTAGTGGCAGCCTGATCAGTGATGAGGAGAGGCTCCCTTTTAGGGCTTTCCTTGAGCCCCTTCTAGGGCTGTCTGGAGGCGCCTAGGGAGTCAGCTTCCTGATGTGCAGGTCAGCTGGAGGGCAGAGGGCACAGCCCCTTCATATAGGCTGGTGCAGATCCCGGTGGAGGGCTAGAAGCAGTCTGCCCTAGAGCCGTGCTTCGGCTGGTAGGCCCATGCATTAGGGCCTTGTGCAGCCCTATATAGGGCCTGTTTGGGTTGGGCCCCTAGGGCTGTGGGTCAGCCTATGTAGGCAGCTAGTCGGCCCAGCCCCTTGCTGGCTGATTAGGAGGCTGGGGGGCTATATATAGCCCCCCCCCCACATGTGCATTGATCACTTCAGTGCAGTGCCTGGCAAAAGTGCAGAGCCAGCCCACAGTAGCATGTGAGGAGCAGGGTAGTGGAGCAGTTCATTCACTCCCATGTAATCCCATTTTCTTGGTTGTTGAGCTGTTTGTCTGAGCTCTCGAGCATCCGAGGTTTTCCCCCAGTTGTAGCGGGGTTTTCTCTAGGGATCACTTGCAGTTCTCATGTGCCTCCTCTCCTTTCTCTCCTTAGTGTGGTGTGTTTGTTAGGCAAGCTCTTTCTCTCTCTCTCCCGTTAATTTTCACTGCACTTCTCACATGGTATCAGAGCCACGGTTGGCTTGAGACCCGAGGAGCGGAGGGAGTGTTGAGACAACACACAAAGAGGAGGATTAGGGTGCTGTTCGGAGGTGCCCTTGAGGAGTGTGTGCGAGGAGTGGACTGTTCAGGTGACCAACGAAGGGTGACTTTGAAGGGTGTTTTCAGATCAGAGAGGACGTGTTTCTGAGGGACAGAAAGCAAGGTGTGAAGATACATTGGGCTGTCAGCCCCTTCATCCTCTTCCTCAGCCCTCTCCTTTCTTCAACCCTCTGTTCCCTTCTATCCCATCCATCTTCTCTTTCAGTTCAGCTTCCTCTTCACTCCGACATGGCGACTTTGTTCGAGATGGCAGAGAACAAGACTAGAATTTCAATGTTGCCCACGTTCCCGGTTGACCGGCAGTTGGATGGGCTCAATTACAGCGTCTAGCGGGTGATGATGGAGACTATGTTACAGTCATACGACCTGGCAGATTTCATCTTGATAGGTATTGCCCCCGACCGGATCCCTTGGCGAAGGACCGAGCAAAAGGAGGCCGAGACCTTGTCTCAGCTTTGGGACCGTGTTAATGCCAAGGAAGATCATTTATATTTCTTAACTATACTCCTCAGATGATTAATCATGTGAAGCACATGACAGTGGCCAAAAGTATATGGGAGCATTTGGCATCCATTTATAACCGAACCTCTCCCATGAAGAGGGTTTTGCTGGAGGTCCAGACGAGGTTGTTGGATCCCAAGAAGTCTTCATCGATGTGGGACCACATCAACAAATTACAGGAGCTTCAGTAGGAGATCCTCCTAGCAGGAAAGCAGATTTCATCAGAGGACATGGCTATAACTCTTTTGTCCTAGCTATCCTCTTAGTATGGGGCCTTCTGTTCATCCTTAATCACCAGTGGTAGGGTGAATGAGTTGACCTGGGATGAATTGGTCCCCATGGTGCTTGACCAGGAGGAGCGCTTACGACAGTCAGCCTGAGGCTTTGATAGCTGATCAGAAAGGTAGAAAGCAGTTAGCAGCTGAGGAACGAGAAGATCTCAAGGTATCCCATACGTATAACCGATGTGGCCAGAAAGGCCATTATTGGCGTCAGCGTCCCCAATGGAATGCAAAGGGGTCCAGTAACCAGGTGGCCAATAGTGTGACTACTTCGACCACGTATACTCCAGCCTTTTAGTAGCACTTGGCAGGAGCTGCCAGTAGGCTTTCCGGATCCAGATGGAGGATTGCTTGCTTGTTAGTGGCAGCTGGACCTGCCGATCAGGTGCACCGAGCAGAGAGTCATCTATCAACGCAGGCTTTCAGGCAGACGTCGAGCCACAAGGAGTTGTTCCCGCTGACTCAGGTGGCAGTATGTATTTTGTTTGGATGTTATGACCTGGTAAATCCAGAGAGGGTCTCCTATTGTTCTGCTGCTATTGTTTAATGTTGCTGGAGATCCGGATGGGTCAGTAGATTGCCATTGCGGGAACCCAGACACAGTTGATTGATCCTTGTGAGCTTTTATATGCCCGTTGCCATTGGAGCACTGAAGTTCATCGATCTGGCAACAGTGAACCAATTTGGACTTGAAAGGGGGCTTCAGAGGGAGCTGATCTGGCAACAGTGAACCAGTTTGGACTTGAAAGGGGGCTTCAGAGGGGGCAATCTAAGCTCTGCAATACAGGTGCCCATGCAGGGAAGCATGCCTTGCACCGGAGGCAATATCAGTTGGATTGTTGTACCAGTTGACCCAATGTATCATTACCAGACCAGAGGAGTGTACTAGCACCTGTGGCCTGGGAGCAACAGTTCTAGGTTTCCAGTGATTGTGCTGAGGGGTTCGAGCCACACGGATGCTTCGAGTACCTCTGGCGGTCTTCAACGGTGGAGCATCATAGAAGTACCTCTGGCGGTCTTCAACGGTGGAGCATCATAGAATGGATTCCTCCACCTGTTCGGGTGGCACACCCAGCTCCCTGCATCTCGGTTCCATCCAAGAGCTGAGAGGGGGTGTTAGAGGTCAACATCTCCTAATGTCACCTACAAAGAGGACCTTGCTTGTGGGTGTCTCTGCCTAGTGAGCGACTGGAAGGCCCATGCATTAGGGCCTTATGCAGCCCTATATAGGGAGCTGTTTGGGTCGGCCTATGTAGGCAGCTGGTCGGCCCAACTCCTTGCTGGCCAACTACGAGGCTGGGGGGCTATATCTAGGCCCCCCCCACATGTGCATTGATCACTTCAGTGCAATGCCTGGCAGAGGTGCAAAGCAAGCCCACAGTAGCATGTGAGGAGCAATTCATCCACTCCCTTGTGCTCCCGTTCTCTTGGTTGTTGAGCTGTTTGACTGAGCTCTTGAGCAGCCCGTTGGTTCCGAGGTTTTCCCCCAATTGTAGAGGGGTTTTCTCCAGAGATCAGTTGCAATTCTCCTATGCCTCTTTCTCCTTTCTCTCCTCAGTGTGGTGTGTGTGTGAGGCGTGCTCTTTCTCTCTCTCTCTCTCCCGTTCATTTCTGTTGCACTTCTCACAAAGGTGACCACACCATTTCCAACACTTGGGGATTCTTTTCTATGGCCCGATCTTCACAATGCAACCAACGTTACAGGCCCGACTAAGCAGGGGACACACCGCGCTTGCTAGACTCAAGTAGCAGTGCTTTCCAAGATCCCCTGACCAAGTCTCTTCTCCAGGACTCTTTGATCTGCTCAACAGATATGTATGGTAGCCCTTGTTGGGGGCCAGACCTATCAAAGACAGATTGGGCTCTAGTGAAGGTCCTCTTGCTTTCACGAATGATTCGCATAAAGCCTTCAGTCCCACATCAGATAGTCCTAGCTGAGTTCGGAGCATCCCAACTACAGCTTGATGTTATCATATACCGCTATCGTGTCACAGAACATGCCTCTTGCACTACGGGGCGACATAGGCTTGGCCCCTTCATCCATGGCTTTGGCAGCTGAGGGTGACCAGAGGAGCTGATATGAATGTACATGCAAATGGTTTGAGAGTCTCGGACTTCACACAGACAGATTACCCCCTTCCAGTACAACATTGGGCCCCATCTGTTAAAACATGCATGCCTCAGGATCCATGGAGCGCTCTAAGGTGGATGGAACCTATGTGGAGACATGATGAAGAGAATGCTCATGACATGTACCTCAAGTCAATTAGGTTCCAAGATAGATTAGCTTGGACTCATAAACAGAATCTTGAGTGAATGTGCATTTCTCTCTTGTCATGTGTGTGTACTCAACAATACATGATAAGCCTCTTATATAGAGAGTGCCCTTTAAATAGTCAACACATATAGGATCCTCTCATCCACATCTCTCCCTGTGGATATCCTCAATCCACATCTCCACATCATGTAGTCCACATCTTAGGATGGCTACTTTAATTATTTCCTTAGCGCATACCTTTGCCCTTTAATCTATGTGCTCATGGCACCATATCTCAACACCTCCCCTTGGTGCCATGATCCTTTGGCTACTGCAAGGTGGTCAAATGTAAGTTACAAATCCATCACCTCCCCTTAGTGCATACATTGCTACTTAAGGTGGTCAGATGTGGCTTTTACATGTCAATACCTCCCCTGGGTGCTTACATGGCTACTCTCAGGTGGTCAGGTTTAATTTACAAACATATGGGCTGAAGGTGGCAAGGTTGTTGCTTCTCAATGCTTGATGTCAATGGGTTCGCTTCTTTGCTTGATGTAGCAAGCTTGATGCATGATGCTTTGTTCTTCCATGTGCCTTGATGCTTTATGTGTGGATGCCATGTTTTGGGCTATGGTCATCTCATGTACTTGAGCTTTTGGCATGCGTTTTGCATTCATGCGTCACTTTTTCATTTGTTGCAAAGGTCTTACCAATTGATTTCTTTCAATATTGACAGTGTCTAATTGCTAACAATGATTCTCATCTGACAAACACGTAGAGCTCAAAAAGGCAAATCACTTTTTCTTTTTGGAGCGTGTGCAAATTCCTCCTGGATTGCAAGTTACCGCTTGTCGAAGTTTCTATGAAGACGAGGGCCTTTGATGATGTGGTAGAGGCTGTTCATATGCTGCACTCCAAACTGTGCTTGGCAGGGGCTATGTGCTTAGAAGGCACTGCTGACTCTGCATGCTGATGTGGCATAACTAACCCTAACTCTAACCATGGTAAGTTAAGTTAACTAGACCCTGATTGAGCCTTATCTGCCATGTGGCAACCTTCTAACCCAAGTCTAGATTTACTTAATCATGGTCCCACTAAACCATGCAATTCAACCTAACCATAAATTGAACCTTGGGTGCTTTCAATAACCCCAGTTAATTCTTATCTGCCACGTGGCATTTTGTGGGAAACCTTAGCAATGAAGACTATCTCTGAGACCTGAAGCATGATGGCAAAGGTGTGATGGCGACGGCGCTCTGGTGAGGATGCAGGAGCCACTGGCTTTTTCAGAGTTTGCTGGTGCTGTGCCTCTCATACCTTGCGGCTATGTGCTATAGTGCATTGTTGGAGGGTCGCTGTTGGTTGTGCCGTCGAGCTGGAGTCGCCGCTGTTGCAGAGGCGCTACATGCGAAGCGTTGAAGGCCCCTAGCTGCTAGTGGAGCTATGGCTGTCCATCAGGGGAGGCTTGCCAGTCATGTGGCCTTGGAGCTGAAAGCTGTTTGGAGAGGCTGCCCCTGCTGTAGGGAGCAGCTTGTAGGAGCGGTTGTTGTAGGGGTAGAGCCGCTCTATAGAGCGTTGGAGCTACGGGTTGGAGTCGTTGAGAAGGGCGAAGCAGAAAGGAGCTTGCCTTCATGGGCTGAAGCAATCGTTGGAGGCTGCCATTGCTGAAGAGCCGCTAAAGTTACGTGAATAGCCCTTGAGGGTCATCTGAGAGTTCGCTAGTTGTTAGAGTCCAGCCCGTGGCTGTGTAGGAGGGCGCTGGCTATGGAAGAATGTGTTGAAGCAGGTCGCACGAAGGGCTGGGTCGTTAGGCCGTTGATGATGACGTCCTGCAGATCATACAAGCTAGAGCAGGGAGTGTACGCTGAGGAGGCTTGGACTTCAAACTCGCCTCTTCTGCCCTCCGATGGTTAGCTACCTTTAGGAACCGCCGGCTTTAGAAATAGTGAGAGCTTTGGTTGAGCTTGTCGTTGGAGATTGGCTGATAGTGTCGCCTGGCTTCTAGGAGGTCGCCTCTACTGCAGTTGTCGTTCTCGTCGTGCATGGAGAGCTGTTGATGAAGCAAAGCTAGGGCATATGAAGGCCTGAGTCGTGGAGTGGAAGAAAAAGGCTCACAAAGAGCAATAGTAATGTCTTACTGAAATCTCAAGAGAATGGAAACCTCTTAAGAGTATGTCGTTGGCTCACAAGAACTGATCACTCTAAATGAAGAACTCTGGAGATCTATAACTAATATTGCATTCTAAAACTAACCTAGGAATGGGAGCAATCCTAGTGAGCTACTAATGAGCTAAACTAGGAGAGCTAAACCTATGCTCTGATACCATGTTAAAACATGCGTGCCTCAGGATCCATGGAGCGCTCTAAGGTGGATGGAACCTATGTGGAGACATGATGAAGAGAATGCTCATGACATGTACCTCAAGTCAATTAGGTTCCAAGATAGATTAGCTTGGACTCATAAACAGAATCTTGAGTGAATGTGCATTTCTCTCTCGTCATGTGTGTGTATTCAACAATACATGATAGGCCTCTTATATAGAGAGTGCCCTTTGAATAGTCAACACATGTGGGATCCTCTCATCCACATCTCTCCTTGTGAATATCCTCAATCCACATCTCCACATCATGTAGTCCACATCTTAGGATGGCTACTTAAATTCTTTCCTTAGCACATACCTTTGCCCTTTAATCTATGTGCTCACGGCACCATATCTCAACACCATCCGTCCCACTCACATATCACGAGGTGAACCACGTTATCCAAGAATCTCTTACAACTACACACATTCAAGACCTAGTTGGCACCTCGCGAGTTTCCTATGAAGCTCAACTTCTGTACAAACCACTACTTGCAGATTTCAGCAAAGGGCTTCATTGATCCACCACAGTACACAGGGGTGAATCCCCCCCGCTCCTTCAGGATATTGATCGGACATTTTCACATTTCATCACACAGACTATTGAGAGTGGACGGGCTGAGGGCATACCGAGAGAGGGTCGCATCTGCATTTATTTGATCAATAGGAGATCGAGTCAAAGGGGCACTTCAAAGTTCAGAGGAGCCCTGTGTACCATGAGATCTAAGGTCGCTGTTACTGTATCTTCAAAGTTCAGGGATAATTTTGGACCCCTATCTAGTTTCTTGTCCTACCTAGATCTCAGATGCTTGGTGACTTCATCGATGAGGCCGTCCGACACAGGGAGCATTTGCTTAGGACACATAGGCAAGATCAGGGTGTAGCCCTGTGTACCATGAGATCTAAGGTCGCTGTTACGGTATCTTCAAAGTTCAGGGATAATTTTGGACCCCTATCTAGTTTCTTGTCCTACCTAGATCTCGGATGCTTGGTGACTTCATCGATGAGGCCGTCCGACACAGGGAGCATTTGCTTAGGACACACAGGCAAGATCAGGGTGTACAACCAGACTCATCAAAGCATGATCACTTATGTTTTCCAGCTGGACAGCTGACTAGCAGGGTTCAGGGAGACGGCAAATCTGAGGACCAGAGCGAGAGACACCATAGACTCGCCAATGGGTTGAGGCACAGCTCAAAGTAGGGGTCGCTCCCTCCATGCTCACCAGATCAAGGGCACTGCCAACGGGAGTGACAGTGGTCAATCGTAGGGCCAAAGCTAGGAGACCACAGCGGACACCACATACCAACATCTATCAACGCTCTTGATGATGAAAATGATGATGACTGGGCAACTAATATCCGGCACTCCGAAGGACATGCTATTCTTACACTTAAGTCGCGAGATTTACGGATCAAGCTTCTTCGACAATCTTACAAGTTGAAAGGAACCAAGATATGGATAGCTGAGGAACTTACACGAGCGCAATTGACCTAGCACAATTTTCCTTCACCTCCTATCCTAGGACTTGTCCAAGGAAGGCTACTAACGTAAGGAGAGTATGGTTTCCAATATCATACCTGTGTTGGAGTTTCAGTTTTCAACCTCATTGGGCTGCATATATTCAGATCTAGATTGTATATTGTACGTTCTCTTGTGTGAACTATTCTTGGTAAACAGTTGCTTCCACTGATATGTATTGCATGCATGGTGAATTCTCTCACAAAGGAATTTCTCAGAAACCGAGGAAGGGGAGGACGACATGGTTCCCTTGGAAAACGGAAGTAACTCTCATCATCGACTTGATACCACATACACAAGCAGAGGGGGGAAACTGAGAGAGGTGCCCACCATCTTCCAGAGCTGCAAGAGCCTCTCAATCTTCCCAAGCTGGAAGTTGATACAAAATATGAGATCTGCTTTAGAGTAAACGAAGCCAGACTCAGACTCACATTCATTCACTAGAGGATCATGATGTTCTCCCTCACATTCACTCCAGCCTTACCCTCAGCTCTGATACCATGTTAAAATGTGGCAGCAACACATTCTCAAGCATGTGGAGAAGGAGACATGCCAGTTTGCTTCTCAAAGTGTGAACGTTCACAAAAAAATTGACATGATAACAGGCTTGATCTGGGTCAATACAACTATTCACACGGTTCCTATAACCTAACCCCTACACCATGAATACAGTATCTGTCACACCATAACTACATGTGAATACACCACCCAATAAACCATTCATCAACACAATATTGCATGGTAGTGCACAATATACATGCACATGAAGACTGTTTAACCACTAAGCTATGCTCACTTGTGTATTTATGAAAATTGCACTATTATTTGAAAACATTCGTCCCCAAAAGGACAAAACATTTCTGAACCGACACCTCAAAACGTGTTTCAAGGTTGCTCGCTAGAAACACTGCTTGTCACTCTGACTCCATGTGGGCACCAAATGCCAATAACCCCTTCAAATACTAGACCCTAAGCAACAAGTCTTCAAACAAGGAAAAACATTTCATGAATTTCAAAATAGAATCAAAAGAATTAAAGCATAAAAGGTTACCAGATAAGTGAATACGTTTTTGAAGAGGCCATGACAAAAACTGCACGAACAAACTATGTACGCAAAGTCCAAGCTAATGATAAAAGCAACTATTCGTTCTCCACAGCCGAAAATGTTGTGGAATCTTACCCCTGGCTCTAGTGGGAAAGCATTCTCACTTTCTTTATATCACTCAAGGCTCTGCACGTTTGCACAAACCCGGTCATTTCTGTGCTTGCTCCAGTGCAGTCAGCAACATTTTCCTACCAAGTACAACATCCCTGAAAGAAAGGAGTGCCAAATCATGACACCAAGTAGTATATAGAACAAGGAACCTCTGCCTTGCTACACTTTGCAGTGCAAATGGCGCCATTGAATCAATAATAATCTTTGCAAGAACAGACTCCTTCTTTGAAGTGATGAAAGCGATATGTATCCACTATTATGATCTCACGCCCCTCAATTCTGGATATATGCTTGGTGGCATTGTGGCAGTCAGTACAGACTCGCAGGTTCTTTGAAATTCGAATGGTTGTCCCTTGTGGTAAACTTATGAGCCCAAAAGCTATGGCCAGCCTTTCACAATGTCCACACAAAGCATCAACCTTGTCCTCATGTAGTGTCATCTCCGGCATGAAGTTTAGATGTGACATCAGTGCTTCCTTCAATTTCATGCTCAATGTTTTAAGCTTTGCATATATCTCGTTACTCTTTGGATGACTACTGTCTCCAACCACAAAACCATGCACCTCATTCTCAACTTCGATAAAGGCCCTTCCTGGCTTCTTCCATGCATTTAAACCTTTTCTAATGTCTTTCATTTTGGCTGCATCATCTTTCATGCCAGCAGCAGCATATATATTCGACATAACTTCATAACCAGAAGCACATCTTTGGTCCAATGTGATAACATGGTCAAAACAACGCCTACCCAACTCTAAATCGCCATAAGTTCTGCAGTTATTGAGCAAGGAGGTCCAAGGCACAATACTAGGTAGAGATGGCATTGCATGAAGAAAATCTTCTGCCTCATTAAGATGTCCAGCACGGCCAAGAAGATCTATCATGCAGGTATAATGCTCAACTGTTGGTGCAAAGCGATAAATTTGTATCATTGAATTGAAGTGATGAGAACCTTCATCTACAAGGCCCATGTGACTGCAAGCAGAGAGCAGGCAGACAAACGTTGCATCATCTGGGACTAAGCCTTTTGGTTGCATATCTTCAAAAAGTTGAAGAACAAGCTCATAGTCACTATGCAGGGCATATCCTGCAATCATTGCATTCCAAGTTACCACATCTTCCATAGTAAGGTTCTTGAACACTCGACATGCATCGTTGAGGCTCCCACATCTCGCATACATGTCAATAAGGGTGCTCCCTATAAACTCGTCTACATCAACACCATTGTCCATTATGTGGGCATGAATCTGCTTGCCCTTTTTAAAGGCTGCCATGCTGGAGCATACTTTAAGAAGGCTTAGAAGTGTGACATTGTCAGGCATCATACCTTCCTGCTGCATTCGCTGGAAAAGCTGAAGTGCATCGTGATCATGGCCTTGTTGAGTATATCCTGCAATCATGGTGTTCCATGCCACTACATCTCGTTTTGGCAATTTCTCGAAAACATTCCATGCATCCTCAAGGCTCCCACACTTTGCGTACATGTCCAGGAGGGTTGTCCCTACAGCTTCGTTGGACTCAAGTGCATTGTGAACGATATAGTCATGAATCAGGTTGCCATGACACAGATCTACCATAGTAGCACACACTTTCAAGATACTTAAAAAGGTGATCTTATCTGGCTTCTTGCCCTCTGTGATCATGTGCTGAAAAAGCCAAAGTGCCTCATTGCCCTGGCCATGCAATGCATATCCTGCAATCATTGCATTCCACGCACCAATGTTTGGCTCTAAACCCTCATATCGCATCTGCTGAAAGAGTTGGAAAGCATGCTGGCCATGCCCACTTTGGAAATAACCTGCAATCATTGCCGTCCAAGTCCAGGCGTTGGGTTTAGGACCCTGCTTTTGCATTTGCTTAAAAAGCTGTAAAGCCTTCCCACAGTGCCCATGGTGGACATATCCTGCAACCATTGCATTCCATATCACCACATCACAATTTAGCACCTGGTCAAAAACAGTGCGTGCATCCTTGAGGCTCGCACATTTGGCATACATGTCAACGAGTATGCTTCTGACAAAAACATCCGACTCAAAACCAGCTTCTACACAGTGGCAATGGATTAACTTGCCCTGTACCAGGGCTCCTGCACTGGCACAGGCTTTGAGCACAGCCACAAAAACATAATCATCTGGTTTTACACGCGATCTGTGCAATTGACGATACAACTTGATGGCTTTCTCAAATTGTCCATACTTGATATTTGCTAGAATAACTTCACTCCATGCATACACATTTGACTTATGCAATTTGCTGAAAACGAGGTTTGCCTCCGATAAACTCCCACAGGAAGCAAACATGCGGATCAGGTAAGTACCCAGATACGTGTTCGATTCATATCCATTTCCCACAATAAGAGAGTGCACAAATCTGCCTACTATCAGGTCTTTGTTGTGGATACACTCCTGTAGAAGATGGTATAAGGATGTCCTAGACAGACAACTCCCTGCCGTCTCAGGGTTGACAGCCTGAAGAGCCTCATTGTGCCGTCCCTCTTTGCAAAGTTTTCTTAAGACTAATGTTTGGAGTGCCATGCTGCCCACCCTGTTGGCGACAAACTCCAGGGGTGTCCCCCCAGCTGCATATTCTTGCTCTCGACGATTCTGTTCAAGTACTTCCAAGCAAGGGTGTTGTCATCCCATTCTTGTATTTAAATCGGAGCGTTTCCAGGAAAAAGTAGAGCCCAATGCAAATTGCAGTCGATGCTCCAGTTTTTGCAAAGCCCACCATCTCAAGAATTCCTTAGTGTTGCTCTTCTTAAGTTTTGGCACAAGCTCACACGCAGTTTGTGCAGCGCTTTGTTAGGGACGTTCTTCAAAAATCGGAACATCATGCCAAATTATGGGATGGTTGCTAGGAAATAGAATTACAAGATGGCCCTGAGACTATGTGTCTCCAACGTGTGATTGGAATGCGCCAATCATGCAGAGTTTGGAGAAGTTGACCATGGAGTCCGCGGCCTTCATTATTGTGGGCCCGTCTCTCCTATTGGGCCAAACTAGGACACTAGCCCTTCACACGAGAATGGCCGTCCCTGTGTGAACCTAGAGGTTGTTTACACACCCTAAAGGGTGCCCAACTACAGCCCAATGTGTGGTTGCCCCAAAAGAGTCCTCAACAATCTTGAATGAGCACACCCCGTTAGGTTTTGAAAAATTGAGTGCTCACCCATGGGCACCCTCTTTACACACCGCCTAACATCTGCCCTTGTTTTTCATGAAAACACCATAATCCATACACGAGAACAAAACATAACAAAAGTGAATCCATCTTGTTTTATCATTAACCATGCTCTCTTCCATCGATATTTTCATCGAAAAACGTTCTGAAAATGTTACCAAAGTCGATATTTCCATCGATATTAACATCAATAAAATCGTCGAAAATGTTCTTTATAGACACAACATTGAGCACTAAATTTTATAATTCCAAAAAGTTGTAATCTACCACATGGAGCTAATGGGGGTTCCATTACATGTAGATCCCCAACATGGGACAGAGACTTCCTGTGGAGATACTTGGGCAGTGTGCCATGTTCTTCTGCAATGGTACATTTGCTCTTGTGCTCTGCCAAGTCTACACTCAACCTTGTGAGCTCAAGGTTATATATAAGCTTCTATCTGAAATTCCAACCTTCTTTTTCCTATCCCACCATGCAGCAAATAAGGCATAGGTACACATTTCAACATCATTAAATTGAAAATTGTTTCTAGAGATCCAAATAAACCATAAAGCATGTGCCCTTATTTGGAACCAAAGATCATGCTTGGTTTTGAGTGCATCCCCTAGCAATATAGCTTTCCAGTTGATTGGCTCACCACATTCAATCTAGATGAACTTCCAGACCCTCCTAGCATGAGGGCAAGCAACAAACAAGTGGAAAATATGCTCAAGAACACCAGGGCATCTTCTACATTTCCCATAGCTTTGTGAAGAATGAGCCAAGAAGGCAGGACATCTTCTCAAGGACCTGCTTAATCCATAAGTTGTGGTTCTAAAGAGATCATCCATATCAGCAATTGAAGTGGGAATAGGACGGATTGAAGAGCTTCCTAACCAGCTGAATTCCTTGTGAAACATCAACACAGAGCCCCCATTCCATCTGACATCTCCCTGCCATAATTCCATCCTGCTTAAGATATGAGCCTAGCTTTGGTTAGATAAAGCAAATTCTCTCCTAATCTCCTGCCAGGTCTTCCATTTGAACTGAACTCTGTTCCAAGGTTGGCCCCAGGTCTGCAAGCCTTTCTTAAACAAGGTACTTGCCAAAGAAAACTATTTATTAGTGAGTTGACAGTTCCTAAAGATAACTGAGACCCAAATGGAATCAGTAGCCATAAAGGCTCCTTTATGAGAGAATTGTATAAACACTTTTACCTCCTCAAAAGCTCCCCAAATAGATTGCCACAATGAGCTACCCTTAGTCTTACATGGTTCAAAATTACAAACAACAGATACTAAGGGATAGTTCTTCCATTTGGGGGCCTTAACTGGCCTAATCTCTTTCATGTTCCTCAGCAAAAGTTGAGCCCAGTCACACTCTAGATCTAGAATAGCTTTAACGACCCAAGTAGTAGATAACTTTCTGGCTGCCATATGAATATTTGTGACCCCTAGCCCTCCTTTTTTAGACTTAGTAAAATAAGACCATCTTACTTTACAGATCTTTGCTCTACCTCCCCACAGAAAACACTTACAAACTATTATAAATCGGTCGAGTCCAAACTTTGATGGAGTCCAACAAGAAAGGTAAAAAATAGAGATGGGATAAATGCAATGGTTGAGAACTAGTCGCCTTCTTGCCAAATTGGCTTGAAATCCCCTCCACTTATCAATCCTTTTCTGAAACCTGTCCATAAACCAATCCCACCTTTGCTTCATGGATATGTCAAATCCCATTGGAATCCCAAAGAGCCTAAAAACTCTGTCCTTTTTTATCATGTGGCATCCCAAATTTTGCAAAACTACCTGCTCCTTACCACTGAGAGTGTCATATTATATTTTTGTATGGTTAATTTTAGAGCTTGATGCTTTACAGAAGATGTCTAGACAATCCATTATGCATCTAACATCTTGCACAGTATTCTTGGGGTAAGAGTAGTGTCATTAGCAAATTGCTGACACACACTAAATGCTTGCCAGGCATGAGTTCAATCCCTTTCAAGTTACCTTCTTGAATAGAACTCCTGAGAAGCCACCCAAGAGAGTCAGTTGCTATTGCAAAGAGAAGAGGGGCAAGAGGGCAACCTTGTCTAATTGACCTCTTCAAGAGAAAAGGGTCTCCATTGACACTTACCTTGGCTGAAGCATTAGTGAGTAAAAGCTTAACATAAGAGATAAAAGAAGAACCCGGACCCATGTTTTGCAGAGATTGTAGGAGGAAATCCCATTCCAATGTGTCATAGGCTTTGTCAAAGTTTGTCTTGAGGAAGCATATATCTTGCTTGGTCTCCTTGGCATATTCACACCCCTCCCAAATATCTATAAGTACCTCCAAAAGGTGACGACCCTTTATTAAACCTTTTTGTTTTGGAAGTATCTAGTCCTTCATCTTTCTTTGAATTCTGAGAGCTAAAGTCTTAGCAAATACCTTGTAGCTACTACAGTTAAGCATTGTGAGAGGTCTCCAGTTCCTAAGCTCCTCTTTGGAGCCTTCCTTGGGGATGAGCTTGATGATTCCACCATTAACATGAGGGGAGAGAGCACCCTTTGTTGTACTTTCTTGCCACAATAGCAGCAAGTAAGGTCCTACCATGTCCCAAAATACCTTATAAAATTCAATGGGGAAACCATCCTCTCCTGGTGTCTTACCATCTCCCATCATTGTGACTACCTCCTTCAACTCTTCAATGGTGAAAGGCTTTCCTAAATAGATGAAACCTCATTTCTATATTGCTCTGCTCTCTGGCTCTCTATGTCTCTTCATCAGGAATGACTGCAGAGAAGAGAGGAGTGCCTAGAAGTGACTATGTATTAGCTGGATGTTGTGCTCTATGAATCAAACCAAGGTGCCATCAGCCTTTTTTAAAAGAGGGATGTCCTCCTTGACTCTTTTTCTTTTGATGAGTTTGAAGGTTTCCTTAGTAGGTCTATCCATCTTGCTTGCCCATAAATCTCTGAAATACACGCGGTGGGACAATTAATCTAACCTGTTTTTGTTTTCTGAGCTCTTTTTCCCCAGTAAGTAGATCCCTTTGAGTATCTGGATCTTTTATTTGGTTTGCTGCTCTAGGCTCTCAATTTTTCTCTGAATCAAATCCATTCGCTGAGCTCTTACCTTGGCTCTATGCCTTCTAGTTGTCTTAATAAATTTTTGAGTATTCTCAGCTAAACAGCCCAAGCATCTGCAACAGCAAACCTTCCCTCTACAAAAGCATTTCCACAAGCTTTCTTTATCAAGGACTGGACACTTTTTAAAGCAAACAGTTTTGGGGCTGCTTTGAACCAAGAGGTTCCCCTTTGTGACCAGACCCAAAAGCATAGCATAACGACACTGGCGTGTGGTCTAAAAGAGTTAAGGAGGATAAAGTCTTAGTCTTTAAAGAAATGAGATTATTCAGAAGACCCTGTGAGAGATGGAACCTGTCCAATCTAGCTTCTCTCCTGTAGTCACCCAATTGACTTTTTCACCAAGTGAAATCCCCATCTGGACATGCATCCACCATCTTTCAGTGTTCTTTGAGTTCCTCCCAAGCATCCAACTTAGATCCACTAATGGCAGTGCCTTTTTCCAACCATCTATCCCTCTTCAGCTCTACCATATTGAAATCCCCCATAGTAAAACAATTGCCATCTGCACACAAAAGAGAATCCCATAATTCCTTTCTTTCTGCTACTAAATTGGGAGCACACACAGAGATTACTGCGCATAATTAATCCCTTTAATAAAGCACTCGTGGAGCACCCATCTATTTTGCCCATCTGTGTGATGATCACTTGGGTGACTCCTCCATAACAGGGAGAGAGGACTCCAATAGCAGCCCCTCCCTTCCCTTCCACATAGGAAGTCAAATACCAGACTCTTCTTTTGTCTATAGACTTCAATCTACTCTCTAAATCCTCGGGCCTTGACCTCTTGTAATGCTAGGAAAGTAGGGGAAAGAGAATTAGCCCTCAATCAGTGAGATATCTCTTCTCCTCTTCTAGGTTCCATCAACCCTCTAAAGGAGACTGATTTATCTGACAATTC
Source organism: Dipteris shenzhenensis (assembly GCF_047967505.1). Taxonomy (NCBI): domain Eukaryota; kingdom Viridiplantae; phylum Streptophyta; class Polypodiopsida; order Gleicheniales; family Dipteridaceae; genus Dipteris; species Dipteris shenzhenensis. Next base: position 24,424,611 of record NC_141612.1, read on the forward strand.
TTTTTATACCCCTTCTTAGCCCTGGGGTTGGGGCTATTTACCTGAGTAGTAGTAGCTTTAGATTGTCTTTTTTTATGTTGGAGCATAATGAAGGCCTTACCTTGACTGGTGTCCCCTTGGCTTCTTGGGGTGCCCTTGATTTGTTATTCTTCCGAATCCTCTTCACTAATATCTTCCCCATCCATGGCATCCTCTCTATTAACAGCTTCTTCCAACTCTTTTGACAAGCTAGATTTAATAATCATGTGATCATCATCCTCCTCTCTGTTAATGACTTCAATGTGTGCCCCCTTATCCTTGAGATGTTTAAAAGAATTTTTATCTGTTGTAGGGGCTAGCACAATTTCCTCACCTTTTTCAATACTGCTCTTGGAAGTTTGCCCCTCTACTGAGTACTCAAAGGCACTAAAGGAGTCTTGGGAACCCATTTCTTTGTAGGTATAGCTTGCTTTGGAATAGTAGTGACAGCCTCTTTGGGCTTTCCCCAAAGGACAAATTTTCACCATATGTGTGGATAGTCCATAGAAGAAGCAAGAATTGGGCAAATTCTTGTAAACCAAGGGTTGCTCCCTAAAGATACTACTATTTCTATTTAGGATTATGAGGTTCTTGGAAATTTCCTATGCAATATCCATCTTGATACAGATTGGGGTTACCTCTAGGATTAATAAAATTTTCATGTTCCACTCCAAGGACTTCTCCTAGACCGCATCATAAGAAAGGTAAGTGATTACACAAACTTGAGAGGAAGGTCAGATAGCTCTTCCCAAACTAGAGTCCTGGTGGATCTAGGGGCACCTGGAGAAAAATCCTTGGAACACCATTCCAAGTATAAAGGCTAATTTCTAATGGTCCAAAGACCATGCTGTAGGGCTGTTTCTCCCATCTCAAGCTTTCCAAAGAGGAAAACAAAGAGACCTTTGGTCAAGAATCTAACATTCAACACATTCATGCCCTTCCTTACCCAATTTGTTCTGATCCAAGTCTCAATAAAGGCCATTGGGGGTTTGACTCTCGGAAGGAAGCCTACCAAAGCATGGGGGTTTGACTCTTGGAAGGAAGCTACCAAAGCATGAGTACGCAGCCATAAGACTAAATCATTGAGGAGTTTGTCATATGACAAGGCCATAATTGACTTCCTTGCACTAATTGTTTTAACCTCACCCTTAGTGTGGCATGCTCCTCATGCAATTGGCTGCGCAGTAGGTCCTATTGCTTGATTACCATGTGGATAGCCAGATGCTACAAATGGAGCTAGATCTAAGGCCTCAAGTGTTACACAACCTCCTAAGTCTTGGTCTCTTCTTCTGAGCCCCAAAATGACTTCTCAGCTCTCCTTCTGTTGTGGATGTCTCCAATGCAAAGCTCTACACTCGAGATAGGACCTGTTGCAATTATTGTCTGCTAGTGCCTTTGCTACATTTTGCTACTACCAAACTTTGCCTCTACTAGTTACTAGAATGTACATTGCAATGGTTGATATTCTATCCTGAATTGTATGCTTCTACTCCCCCAGGAGGGCTTCATATAGATCTGAATACCCATGTGGTCTGGTCGAACAGATCTGTCTAGCTAACCCAACCTGTGGGTCTGTTGACCTCATAGACTAGCTTGACCAGCTGGTTGGGTGCTTGCACCATTCCTATCATTGTTGTGGGCCGATGGATTAATATGACTGCTAGCAAGAAAACCAATGCGAGTTATCTTCTCTCGTGTTTGTCATTCATCAAGGAGCTTCCAACACATCAATTCTACTCGAGAGGTGGACTGCTATGGGAAGTGACTCCTAATAGGAGAGATAGGTGCCCCATCATATGAAAAATGGGAAATTCCTATTAATTAATTGTGTGCAGAAAGGAAGAGGGGTGAAAAGGAAGAGGGAAAGGACATGATTAAACTAAGGTATAAAGTGAGAGGGATAAATTAAGGAATAATAGAGGATAGGGACATTAAAGAAGGAGAGAAAAGAAGAGGGGTGAAAAGGAAGAGGGCCAGGCCATGATTAAACTAAGGTATAAAGGGGGATGGATAAAAGGGCATTCAAGAAGGAGGGCCATGAGATGATTCATTGAAAAGGAAATGACATCTCAAAGGGGAGGGGCACAAAGGAGCTTTTATAATACTGAAAGAAGATCTTGCGGCGTAACATGACATCTCGAGGAGTTTGGAGGGGCTGATTGGGTCGGATGGGTAGGTTCCGAGGAAACATTGCACCTCCTTCATAGACACCTTTACACTTAGCTCAAAACACTCTACAAACTATCATTAGACACAGAGGCCTATAACTTTCAGTAGAGACATGATACTAAATATTTAAACACATAAAAGGATACACCTTGAGACAAGCTTCGCGCTGATATACATTTTGTAAGAAACAAAGAAGTGGCTAAAAAGTAATCGGCAGTTTACTAGACGGGGGTAAAAACTATTGTGAAAATAGACTGTCAAACACAGAGATCCATAACTTTTTGCAGCAATATCTGATTGAAAATATAAGAACATACAGACATGCTCCTTGAAGAGAGCTTTGTGCTGATATATGTTTCATAGAAACAGAGAAGCGGCCAGAAAGTTATGGGCAATTTACTAGACGGGGGTAAAAACTATCATGAAAACAGACTGTCAAATAGAGAGACTCATAACTTTTTGCAACGGTATTTGATTCAAGATTTAAGCATATAGTGACATGCCTTAAAGAGAGCTTCATGCTAATATAAGTTTCATCAAAATCGAACTATCGAGCAAAAAGTTATGAGCAAAATACTAACAATGGGTCAAACTGTCATAAAAACTGCCCTCCACCCATGCTAATTTCGCCTGAGCAGGATGCTCCCTCAAGACTCCACCTTCATCAACGATCCACCACTGATAGATTTTGCCTAGAAGAGAGTAAGTAATTCCCTTGGTGGCTCGGGAAATGGATGGACCAGGTGTGTGCAATGAGCGGCCGAATAGAAAGAACTTTTAAGGCTTTGAAAGAAAGAAAAGGAAAGAGACACTCATGAGAGTGAACCTGAAATGACCTTCATTACCAATAGAGTGAGACTCCACTCCAATGCAACTCAAAACACTACAAACACAAGGGAGAAGAAGAGGTTTCATACGTACAAGAGGGAGCCGAAGCTCCAAGACTACTCATAGAGAGAGAACGAACTAGAGAGAGATGGACTCAAGAGTCTACATAAAAGAATATCTACAAGAGGGAGAGAAGGCTCATGGAAGAGGCTTGAGGAGACTAGAGCTATAGAAAAATGAGGCCTAATGGTGGAGATATTGTAGCTCTAGTTTCCTCAAGCCTCTTCCATGAGCCTTCTCTCACTGTTGTAGATATTCTCTTATGTAGACTCTTGAGTCCATCTCTCTCTAGTTCATTCTCTCTCTATGAGTAGTCTTGGAGCTTCCACTCCCTCTTGTATGTATGAAACCTCTTCTTTTCCCTTGTGTTAGTAGTATTTTGAGTTGCATTGGAGTGGAGTCTCACTCTATTGGTAATGAAGGTCTCTCTCTTGAGTGTCTCTTTCCTTTTTCCATTGTTTTCTCTTCCAAAGCGCTCAGAAGTGTTGTCTATTCGGCTACTCATTCCACATACATGGCTTATCTATTTCCAAAGCCACAAAGGGAGCTCTTCATTCCCTCCTAGGTGACCTCTATGGGACTTGGATCATTGATGAAGTCTAAGCATGGAGGTAGTATTCTCCCAAGTCGGCACCAGTAGAAGGAGTAGGTGTTTTTCATTACACTCAATGGAATAGATGGAAATTTTCTCTCTCAATTGACGGAATGAATGGATGGAAATTCTCAATGAACAGAATTTTCTCTCAACGGAAGAGAATGCACACTCAATTGCTCTCAATCTCTCAATATCTCAATCACTCTCGTACTCTCAAGGATCACAATGCCTCAGTAGAAGAAGGCAAGTGAGCTTTGATACCATGACAAAATATGAAGAGGGGAGAGGAGAAGAGTGGAGATGAGGAGAGAGGGAATAGCTAGAAAGCACACCACAAATGACTAATTGTACACTAGATTTAGTTGTAAAAATAGAATATATACAAACCTATTTAGGGTTAGGGTTAGGGGATCTAACCCTTTCCTTTATAGCACTCTATAAGGTCAGTGCTATGCACATATGATCATGTGATGGTGCTATGCACACATGATCACATGATGTTGAGCGTGAACTCTCAAAAAGCATATCTAGTTTGCAAGCCTAATCCTGGGGGGAGATTTGCAAAATGGTTGTCAGAGCTTCAACAGTTCTCTTTCTCTTTTTCCACTGAAAATACCACTAGGTCCACTCTGGCAGATTTGCTCACAGGATGGCAGGATCTAAGAGAAGAAAAGAAATATAAAGAGGACATTGATGATGAAAGGCAGACACCACCAATAGCTTTTGTCTTGTATTTTGATGGGGCTTTTAGTCCTTCATGCCAACAAGGAGATGGGGGGATAGTCTTGATGAATTCTGAAGGTCAAGAGGTGTGGGCAAGAGGACAAGAGCTTCTAGGTCTCACAACTAACAATGTAGCTGAGTATAATGCTTTGATTCTTGGTTTGGAGGCTTCTCTTAAAAGTCAAGTTAAAGAATTGGAAGTAAGAGGAGATTCTCAGCTTATTATAAAGAAAATGTAAGGGCATTACAGGACAAGAAGTCCTCATTTGAAGGAGCTTAATAAAAGGCTATGGCACTATGTAGTCAGTTTGATTTTTGCAAGTTTGTTCATATAAACAGAAAAGAAAATCAAAGGGCAGATGAGTTAGTTGCTCAAGCCATTATAGTACAAGACCGGGGAGTGGTTTCTTTGGTAGACACTAGATGGCCAGAACTACAAGATGTTTAGCAATATGTGGAAGAAGGCATGTTTCCTTGAGGGTTAACTCCACAATAGAAGGAGAGATTGGTAAGGAAGGCTTGGCTGAGAAAACAAATGGATTGTTCTGCAATTCAATGGGAAAGCTTGTAGACACCAAGAAAAGGAATTGGGATAGGCACTTGACCGAAGTTTTATGGTCTTATTATAGAACCACACACAAGCTAGCTATTTGGTTTACACCATTCCAACTAGTGTATGGAATAGAAGCCATTTTGCCCATTGAATTGGAGATACATAGTCTTCACATTGCTGTTGCAAGAAAAGAAGGATAGGAAGATGCCTATGCTCAACGCTTGGTACAGATAGAAGCCTTAGATGAATGCAGATTACAGGCCTTACAAAACTTGGAAGCTTCTCAAAAAAGGTGCAAGGCCCATTTTGACACCAAATTATGCAAGAAGAAAGATATTGCAGAAGGAGATTTGGTCATGAGATTTGATAGCCATCTAGACAAGAGGCTAGACAAAAAGTTTATCAGCCGATAGGAGGGGGGAGCATAGATCGAGTCAAAAAGAAGTTCACGAATGGAACCTATCAGCTTGAGGGTGTTGATGGCATGGTGATACCCGGATGCATCAATGAGTATCGCCTTAAATTCTTCTATGCTTGACCACCTTGAGGGCTAGCAAACCCTGTCTATCACTAGAGAGGATCTGTTGGGGGGGGGGGAAGATGTGATGCCAAAAATTGATATTTTTTATTTGGCATGGGTATTGCTTTCTTCTATGTTTGATAAGAGTTTGAGTATCAAGTGATATCCTAGTGGCTCTCACTTATTTCTATTTTCTAAGATATTGTATGGGATTGAGAGGATGAGTGGAATGGATCCTTGTAAATACCATGTGTATGAATTATAAATACCTTGGTATGGGGTGAGAGTTATTTGTGTATGGGATATTATGGGGTTTTTAGAAAATAGGAAGAGTGAGTCATATAAAGAGGTGGGCTCATGTCCATGTGTTCCAATAATATAAGAGAGGCCACATGCCAAGCATGTGGAAGGCATGTGGAGGAGTGTGGAGTCAAGAGGAATCCTTCTAGAATTCCTATGTGGAATAAGGAGGATGTGGACATATGGAAAAGAGAGGGTCCCTATGGGCTCCACGTGGGGAGACTCTTAACTTTCTCAATATTTAAGAGTCTTGAGCATCTTTTGATGGGACACATGGCAAGAGTAGCCAAAAAGGACATGGATGGTGACATACAAGCTTATGTGATTGATGGGAAAAGGAATCTATAGGTAGCAATTGTAAATGGGTGAAGGAGGGTGACAAAATCTCTATAAAAGGATCCCTCCTCTCCTTTGTTCAACATCTCTTCCACCATTAGGCCTCATGTTGATGTAGCTCTAGTCTCCTCAAGCCTCTTCCATGAGCCTTCTCTCCCTCTTGTAGATATTCTCTTATGTAGACTCTTGAGTCCATCTCTCTCTAGTTCATTCTCTCTCTATGAGTAGCCTTGGAGCTTCTGCTCCCTCTTGTATGTATGAAACCTCTTCTTCTCCCTTTTGTTTATAGTATTTTGAGTTGCATTGGAGTGGAGTACAACATCACTTGGGTTGATACCATCTTCATTCTCATCTAAGGGAGGATAGTATGGTGTGGTCTCTTAGTATAAAAGCTTCTTTTAATGTCCCTTTTCCAGTGATAAATATCTCTATCACTCAGTTCGAAAGCAATAGGAAGTGAAGAGGTGCGTGAAGTTTATTACCCCCAACTTCATGTCACACTATCCATTGATTTTGGGGAGGCCTTGGCTATGCAAGGTGAAGGCTGCTCAAAAGTGAGATACTAGAGAATTGATTTTGCAGGGAAATGATAAGAAGGTTTGCTACAACATCAGAAGCCCCGCAAAAAGGAAGTTGTCAAGGAGGAGTCTTCAACACTAGAGAGTTAGAGCTCTGACTTAATCGAAGAAGAAGAAGAGACAGGGCATAGCTATGAAGAGTCTAGCTCACCATCCACATAAGAGTTACCTGCATTCACATCAACCATGGGCTGATCTACCTTCTCTTTTCCTTTTCGTGATACCTACGTACCACTATCTGCATTGCTTTGAGGAGATTCTCCTGATCTCAATCAGCCTATCCATGGCGAAGTATGTGAACCACTACTAGAGGACGCTGTAGGTCTGCTAATATTTTGTGATTGCTGCTGTGAATTTTGTGCAGCATTACCATTTTGTGCATCTACATCATCAATCACATTTACTGGTTTATACCAGCTGCTTATGTCATAAAAAACAATATCTGTGCTCACTATAAACTTACGAGTAGAAGGGTTATAGTAGCTATACCCTTTTTGCTACAGAGAATAACCAATAAAGATGCACTTCTCAGCTTTTGGATCCAACTTGGACCTCAACTCATCTGGCACATGAACATAGGCAATGTAACAAAAAATTTTCAAATGAGAAATATTTGGTTTCCTACCAGTATACATCTCCTCTGGCGTCATGCCATGTATTGCTGTAGTGGGAGTTCTGCTCATTATGTAAACTACTGTAGCAACTGCTTCAGCCCAATAATAATCTGGTAGGTCTTTTTCATTTAGCATGGCCCAAGATACCTCTCCAATATGCCTGTTTTTCCTTTCTGCTAGTCCATTTTGCTATGGGGTATGACTGCATGAATATTGCTGCTTTATGCCATGCTCCTACAGGAACCTTGCAAACTCATTTGAGAGGTACTCTCCCTCTCCATCTGACCTTAGGCATTTTAATTGTAGGCCTGTTTCTTTTTCAACCATAGCTTTAAAAGCTTTGAAATGCCCAAACACCTCACTTTTCTTTTTCATAAAATACACCCAAACTTTTCTACTGTAGTCATCAATAAAAGTGACAAAATAATGGCAGCCTCCAATAGATGCATCTAAGTAGTCCACACATCAGAGTGGATTAATTCCAATGGCTTCTTATTCTCTTGAACATGTCTAGGAAATGGTTTCCTTGCTTGTTTTCCAAATTGACAGGCTTCACATATCTTATGTGTTTCTGCAACCTTGAACTTAGGCAATCCTGCAATAATATTTTGGGCCTGCATTGATTTAAGTCACTGTACATTAACATGACGAATGCGTTTATGCCAGATATCAATATCTGCAACTACACCAGTCCCATGTGGAAACATTGCTGCACTCAATTCAGGCATATCCGCATCCAACGTAAACATCCTACCCTTCTTCTTTCCTTTTGCTATCAAGCGACCGTTATTTTTCATATCCTCAACAAAGCATCCATGAGGATTAAATCTGACCTGCAAGCCCTGCTCAACCATTTGACCAACAAAAACTAGGTTCTTGGTGATATTCGGGACATGAAATACATCAGACTTCCCCATCCTGCATAGACAAAGGAATTTTACCAATCTGCACAATAGGATGTGCAGTATCATCACCAGTCTCCACAAATCCTAGCCTTTCCATTTTCCTTGCATCCTGCATCCATTCTGCATGACCTGTCATGTGGTTTGATGCACCTGAGTCAACATATAACACATCATTGCTTTCTTCTACGCTTGTCACAGAATTGGTCATGTGCTGTACCATAAACAAATGCTCATTTCTGTCATCACCCTGTCTACTAGAAGATGCATAATTCCCTTGCTGCAATTTTCCATTCATGATGTCATTCTACTTTCATTAGCAGTCTTTAGCCATATGACCCATTTTACCACAGTAGTAACATTCAACATTGATGTTTGTATTTTGGCCTCTCTGCCATCCACCACGACCTCTTTGGCTCCCCCTACCTCTAGAATTATCACATCCTCCTCCATAGGACTGGTTTTCTTGAGTTTGCTGTATATTCTGGTTTCTACCATGGCCTCCAGATCAGCCTCCTCTACCTCTGCCTCTACCTCTTCTAGCATTTGAGTAGAAGACAGTTTCTTTTGAAGTTCCTCCTGAATAAGATGCACCACCATTTGTCTGCTCTTCAAAAATTAGAAGAGCAAACAACTCCTCAAAATCAGGAAATTTTTCACGGACAGCAATGCATGTTCGAAACTATGCATAATCCTTTCCTAGACCATTCAAGGTCACAGAAACTAAATCATCATCTTCCACTAGCAACCCAATGGAAGCAAGTGCATCTGCAATTTTCTTCACCTTCATGTGGTAGTCATTGATGCTCATATTTTCTCTGTGCACATTGTGCAAGTCTTGCTTGAGCTGCATTTTCCTGGCTTGCATATTTGTGCTATACATTTTTGCCAAAGTATCCCATGTCTCCTTTGGCGTACTTGCATCATGAATATGCACAATCATAGAATATGAAATACTGATAGATAGTCAGTACATAACTTTTCTAGCTCTCTCATGCCATCCTTTAAATGCCTGCATTTCCTGTTGATTGGGAACATTAGGAAGAACTGGTTCTTCTTCATTTCCTGTAATGAACTCCCAATAGCCTTTTCCCATAAGGAAATTCGTCATTCTAAGCTTCCATGCTTGGAAGTTCTTCTTGTCAAGCTTTTTAGTGACAATCTATGAAAGAGAATCAGACGCCATTATAGAACATTGCAAAATATTCTGTCACTGCAAAAAACACGACTTCTGCCTCACAAGGGCAAATCTGCAAAACTGACGAAAGTGGTATTTGGCCACACAGTCACTTCCTAGTGACGATTTTGCATCAACAGGCAATAAGGATGATTTTGCAACTTCCAATATCTCTGCGCCAGGCATACAATGCAATTTCTGTGGCAACTTTTCATCGACCTGCAGAACAGTGGTCGCATAGCAAAAATAGGGTCTTTTTTTCAGTGCTTGTGGAGAACTTCCGCCTCCAAAACGGGCCCCAAAATGGCCTTGAATCTGAAAAATAAAGTCACCACTGGCTTTGCCCCCTCCTGCAGCATATATTGCCCTCTCGCCACACCGCGAACAGCGTCTCAATCTGAGACAATGCACTCTTGCACTTTTCGGCTGTGCTACTTGTAGAGATTTGCTCCCAAACTTGAAAAAGGAAAGCAACACTGGTCCTCTTATCAGGACACCGTGAACTTGGTTTGCTTTCTTGAGCTCATTACCACGAACCAGAGGCTCTGATACCATGTGAAGATAGTGGGAGAGAAGGAAGGAGTCTCACTTGCTGCTTTCTCACATACACAATGGGGGAATACACACAAAGGTGGAGGCCAAAAACAATTTTTCTCTTCTTAGTTGTGAAAGCCAAAAGAACTCTAGTACAAAGAAATAGAAGAGCCCTATATGTGGGTCTCAAAACAAACTTAGTTAACTAAGGTGGCATACTAACTGAGCCATGAACTAGAGTACATAAGGATAGCTATCATCTAGCTATTATTCATGGGCAGTGTACCAACCGCATCTGCAGCTAACAAGTCGGTGACATAAATGCACAATGGTCACCTTGGCATATCACGAGTGGAGCTTGATATCTTAACACCTCTCTCTCTCTCTCTCTCTCTCTCTCTCTCTCTCGCATGCTTCCCCGTGATAGCGTGCCTCTTTCCCACTCTCTCTGCTCTCTCTCTCTCGTATGCTGCCACGACAGTGCACCTCTCTCTCCCACTCTCTCCTCTCTCTCTCTCTCTCTCTCTCTCTCTCTCTCTCTCTCTCTCGTGCTGTTGCGGTAGTGCGCCTCTCCTACTCTCTCCTTTTTCTCTTTGTCTCTCTCTCTCTCGCCTCTCTTTCTCTCCTCTCTCTCTCTCTCTCCCTCTGTGTCTCTCTTGCCTCTCTTTCTCTCCTCTCTGTCTCTTTTCTCTCCTCTCTCTCTCTCTCTCTCTCTCTCTCTCTCTCTCTCCCCCACTCTCTCGTCTCTCTCTCTCTCTCTCTCTCGCGTGTGCACTATCGTGGTAGCACCTCTCTCTCTCTCTCTCTCTCTCTCTCTCTCGTGCGTGCAATACCGTGGCAGTGTGCATCACTCTCTCCTCTCTCTCTCTCGCTCTCTCTCGCCCACTCTCTCCTCTCTTTCTCTCTCTTTCTCTCTCTCTCTCTCTCTCTCTCTCTCTCTCTCTTTGTGGTGCATGCTATCGTGACAGCGCACGTCGCTCTCTCCTCTCTCTCGCTCGCTCGCTCTCGCCCACTCTCTCCTCTCTCTCTCTCTCTCTCTGTCTCGCTGTTGTGGCAGTGCACCTCGCTCTCTGCTCTCTCTCTCGCTCTCTCTCGCCCACTCTCTCCTCTCTTTCTTTCTCTCTCTCGCGTGCTGCTGTGGCAGTGTGCCTCGTTTGCTCTCCTCTCTCTCTCTCTCGCCCGCGCTACCACGGTAGCGTGCCTCTTTCTCTTCTCTCTCTCTCTCTCTCTCTCGCTCTCTCTCTCTTGCTCTCTCTTCTCTCTCTCTCTCTCATGCGCGCTGTGCCTCCCTCTCTCTCCCTCTATCTCTCTCTTGCACGGCCCTCTCTCTCTCTTGCCTCTCTCTCTCCCTCTCATCTCTCTCTCTCTCGCCTCTCACATAACCCTCTTCCCCCCTCTTCCTCTTGGGCGGCCCTCTTTCTCCCTCTCTTGCATGGCCCTCCCCCCCTCTCTCTCTCTCTTTTACCTCTCACCCTCTCTCTCTCTCTAAATGTCTCTCTCTCTCTCCCCCTCTCTCTCTCTCTAAACGTCTCTCCTCTCTCTCGCTCTGTCTTTCTCCCTCTCTCTCTCGTTGTCGAGGCAACGACACACTCTCTCTAAATGTCTCTCCTTCACTTTTCTCTCTCTCTAACTTCTCTCTCTATAATAAAATTTCAAAGAATACAATTAAAAAAAAGGACCTGGAAGAAAGTTGAGATCTATGCTTGTGCTAGTGACTTGCCAAAATGCCAATAATGCCCTTGGACTGAAGTGAGATCCCAATCACTTTATATAATTTACTGTGAGTTCCCAATTCACTGTTGTGCAAGAGAAATCCCTACAACAATACCTCACAGCCACTGTGGGCAAAATAACACGCTGTCCCTGTTTTTGAACAGCGATATCTTTTCACTGAAAGACCGGATGCCAAAGCTGTAAACAGCAAAGTTATAGCTGATAGAAAGATCTACAACTTATCAGTTGAGCTCAAGAGCAAAATCCTTGTGGATTCTCAGATATTCTCACCTGAAAAATAGCTTCCTGCACATTGGTCTCAAATAGACAGCAGACTGCAACTTTTTGTGGTTTTGCAGAGGCTGTAACTCCTGCAGCGCTTATACCGGATCAACTTGCTTCCAAAAGAGAAGTTGTAGTATTTCTGTGAACTACAACTTTCCAGTTCGGCACAAAGTGCAATTCTGCACCAAGAAAGAGATATTCAGTCCTGAAAATGACTGTTTTGTCATAAAAACAGCAACAGCAGCTTCCTTGAATGTTTGCTGCCCTTTACAGCACTCATCTGCTCCGACAAAAAAAACAGCCCCAAGAAACGGTCAAAATACATCCAACAGATCACCCCGTATGTCAACTGCAACACCAGCGAAATGGCAAGTACAATGCCCAACCAAATCAATGCAAAGTGACTATCAATGTCACTGAACTCAGCATCAAGACACCTCACAAATGTTACCAAGGCTGTATTTTCTGCTCAACCTTGAGACCTCTCACAGCATGTGAGGAATGATGCATCCAAAATGTGTCAATTGACAACCAAAATGGCATCCAAATGGCATGTACCACTATATCATTTGTGCATCCAAGTAAGCGACAATATCATGCATCTGTTGTACCCTTGTGACATCTGCAAAAAGAAAAATGGCATTGTACTTGTGTTGTCATTGTCTTTAAATAGCAATATCTTTTGATCTAAAAGTTGGATCAACTTGCATCCAACAGCAAAGTTGTAGTGTTTTGAAGGATCTACAACTCTCTCGTTGAAGACAGCGGCAGATTCTGCACAGGTGAAAAGATATACAGTCTGCAAAATGGCTGTCAGCACACTGATCACGAACTGTCCCTATTTTGGATAGTAAATAACTCTGTACTGTAAACTCGGATGACCGAGCTGTCAACAGAGAAAACGTAGCCCTTCCAAAGTTCTCCGACTCCTCTGTTGGGCATCGAGCCTAAATCCTTATGGATTTGCAAATACTTGCTGTCGAAAATGGCATTCTGCTCACTTTTACTGTCTGAAATACTGTCAGATTTCCAGACTAAAAACAAAGAACTCACTCTTTTTCTCCAAAGTGGATGTTGTTGCTATCACTGGGCTGCTCTTCCTTTGCTCACAGGAAGGATAAGGGTATGGAGAGAAAGAGACTCCTATCTACTCCATCTAAGAGCTCGCAGTGGCTCACGAGCCATCTGTAGCAGCTACATCTACAAAGAGCTTCCCTACAGCCCTCTCCAAACAACGCTCTCCAATGAAGGCTCAGCCTCAAGAGTGCATCGCTCAAAGCTCCAAGCACATACGCTTCAACCACAGCTCCTCCGCCATATGGGTAGCTCCAACAATATCCACTCGTGAGTTACGAAACACCAATGTCAACGATCTCCAGCAAGTATCTACGAAGCAATGCTTCCATCAACGAGGCAATGAAGCTCCCAAATGATGTCTTCTCCAACCACTCCTACTCACGGCTCTACAACAGTGTCCTGCAACACACGCTCATGGGTGCCTCAACAGCCTGGGATCCCTCGATGGCTCCATTGAACTCTCTCCTCAGGCTCTTCTCCTCGAGCTCCCGGAGCTCAGATCAGCAGATCAGCATAGCTATGGCTGCCCCATCTTCTCCACGAGAGACATCGATCCAAAGCTCCTTCAATGATCGATCCGCACACACCACAAGCCCTCGCGAAGCTCCCCGCAGACCGAACACCACGACCTGCTTTGATACTAGTTGTGGGAGAGGAGAGCACACACAAAGGGATAGGGAGACACCAAAAGTGGTGGAGCAAAAGCTACTCCAGCTTATTCCTCTATCATATATATATGAGTATACATGGGCATTGTACAAGTGGGTGGGCACACTACCCTTTACCCCAACATCAGTCAGGTAGAACGCTTAAATGCCTACAGACTGACAATGGTGGAGAGTATCTCTCTCATGACTTTCAGCATTTCTGTGATACACATGGGATTAAGAGGGAGCTTACATCCCCTTGTACTCCAGAGCAAAATCCAGTTGCAGAAAAGATGAACCATACCATTCAAGAGAGGTTCCAATGCATGCTTTCCAATGCAAGTCTTTCTGGTGGTTTTTGGGCTGAGGCAATGAAGACTGTAGTGCATGTGATCAATAGATCACCTAGTAAGAGTTTAGATGGTGGTATTCCTGAAGAGGCATGGAGTGGCAAGAAGCCCTCTTACTCTCATTTGCACATATTTGGGTGTGAGGCATATGCACATGTGCCAAAAGAGCTTCGAAAGAAGCTAGATCCTAAGTCTAGGAAATGCATCTTTCTAGGTTATGGTGAAAGTGGAGAGATGGGCTATCGTTTCTGGGATCCAGAAGCAAAGAAGATCATACGCAGCCATGATGTAGTCTTCAATGAGAAGAAGATGCATAAGTCACCCATGAGGGATGTGGAAATGAGGAGAATCACTTTCCAGGATGTGAATCCACTTGCATATGTTGATAGACAGCAAGCTGTCCATGCACCAAATGTGCAAGAAATGGTACCACCAAGTACTCCCACAGGTATACAATCAAGGGTAGATGATGAATCATCTATTGGTGGAAATAATGAGCCAAATGTGGCTGATATGCAAATGGGACAGCAAGCTGAAATGCCTTTGAGAAGATCATCTAGAGTGTCTAGACCACCTGATAGGTTTGTTCCAGGGGTAGACTATGTGATGCTTACTGATTGCAGGGAGCCTTCTTGTTATAGAGAGGCTATGATGCGTGAGGATCAACGCAAGTGGGAGTATGCTATGCAATCAGAGATGAGTTCACTGATGAAGAATAAGACTTGGGACTTGGTTTCTTTGCCACATGGAAAGAAAGCATTGCCATGTAAATGGGTCTACAAAATGAAGGTCACAGGTGATGATGTGCCTAGGTACAAGGCCCGTTTAGTTGCTAAAGGGTTCAAGCAAGAGAAGGGTGTGGACTTTGATGAGATATTCTCTCCAGTTGTGAAGATGACCACACTTAGATGCATGCTTGGACTAGTGGCAGTAGAGGATATGGAGCTTATGCAGATGGATGTCAAGACAGCTTTCTTGCATGGGGATTTGCATGAGGAAATTTACATGGTGCAGCCGGAAGGCTTTGAAGAAAAGGGCAAAGAGCATTAAGTTGGAAGCTGAAGAAGAGTCTCTATGGTCTTAAGCAAGCGCCTAGAGAATGGTATCAGAAGTTTGATGCTTTCATTCGGTCCCAGGGTTTTAGAAGGAGTGAAATTGATCACTGCCTCTACATTAAAAGAGCTAAGGATAATAGCCTGATAATCTTGGCACTATATGTGGATGATATGCTATTGGCTAGCAAGAATACTTATGAGCTAGATGCATTAAAGGCGAAGCTGCATGAAGCCTTTGATATGAAGGATTTGGGACTTGCAGGTCATATTCTTGGTATGCGCATCACGCGTGATCGAAGTAGGAAACTCCTTTGGCTTTCACAAAAAGAGTATGTTACAAAAGTATTGCAGCGTTTCAATATGGAGGGGGGGAAGGTAGTGAGTACTCCATTGCCTCCATATGTGAAAGTGAGTCATACAGATAGTCCCAAATCAGATGAGGAGAGGGCCATGATGGCCAAGGTTCCTTATGCATCAGCGGTTGGGAGTCTTATGTATGCTATGATAGCTACTAGACCAGACATTACATTTGCAGTGGGTGTTGTTAGCCGGTATATGGCTAATCCAGGAAAGAGGCATTGGGAGGCAGTTAAGTGCATCATGAGGTACATGAAGGGTACCGAGGAGATGTGCATCTACTTTGGTAAAGGAGACATGTGTGTACTTGGGTACATAGATTCAGACTATGCAGGGCATGTGGATAGTAGGAGATCCACTTCTGGTTATGTGTTCACCTTTGCAGGTGATGCAGTGTTGTGGATGTCTCACGCACAGAAGTGCATTGCTTTGTCTACCACAGAGGCTGAGTATGTTGCAGCCACAGAGGGTTGCAAGGAGGCTATATGGCTTGATCGGCTAGTGGGAGATTTGGGGATTCATACAGGTGTACCGACATTGCATAGTGATTCCATGAGTGCTATTCAGCTAGCACGGAATCTAGTCTTTCATGCAAAGACCAAACACATTGAGGTCATGTACCATTTCATCAGGGAGGTACTTGAGGACAAGTGCATAGAGCTTGTCAAGGTTCATACAGATGATAACCCTGCAGATATGTTGACGAAGAGTCTACCTAGTCAGCGGTTTGAGTATTGTCGTGTATTGATGGGCATTGGATAGTATGCTCACTGGTTGTTCTCCCTTAAAGGCACATTGTCCTTTAAGTGGGAGGTTGTGGGGGTTAAAGGTCACTGTGCCTTTACCCCGGTTATGTACAATACTCAAACACATATATAAATGAATGAAAAAGAAGATTAGGGTGGTTCTGCACCCACCAAAACTTGTGTGGCTCTCTGTTTCTCTCTCTCCCTCTTCCGTTCTTACTTCTGTTGAGAGCACTCTCACTTAGGATGTCCCCCTCAAATGATTGTTAGTCTTATGTGTTACCTTGTTGAATCTAAGGGTATTCTCATGCATAGTCATTGTCTATCTCCCAATTGTAAACCAACAAACCAAAGTAGGAGTGAGATCATGTTGGGATGAGGATGCCCAAACGAGTCTACTATTGATGCAACTAGAGTGAGTACCAGGTTGTGGATCATGTGTGTTTCCACTAGAGGTGGGCAAGCCATGAAGTTTCCCATGGACTACTGCTAGGGTTGAAGGCCATCAATTTGTGTGGGGGAATGAAGGAAAAATTGATATAATGGAATTTAGAGTCCTAAGGTCTAAGGTTGTGAGTGTGTGAACACATGGTGTGCCTAGATAGGTGTTAGTAGGTGTGATTGAGTGAATCTAGGTGTGTGGTGTGTGATTGAGAGAATCATGGAACTGATTAAGAGATTTGTGGATCTAGATGCTCTACTGAGCTCATATGCGATGTCACTACTGGATGTAACTAGAGCCTATATATTGGGCCTGTCTCTCTTGAATAAACACTCTCTTTTGCTTCACTTGCTTAATCCTTCTTGCAACTCCAACATTCCTTGTTAGTTCTTGCACTCAACCCCACTACTCCCACTTGTGTTTGTGAGTGCACCTTCTCTCAATTTATCTCTATTTTAGTCAACAAATACAAGAAAGAGTAGGTCACCCTTCTCTCTGCTACATTGGTATAAAAGCTTTCGTTTTTTTCCTAAGATGGTGAGGTTCAATCAGGGGGTCATCCATTGGTTTATGGTTCTGATGACATCAGAGACACCATGAGTACCAATGACACCTCCAGCCCTATTGTAGAGGAGGAAGCAATTTCCACAACCCTTCCAATGCATTCCTTGGTATAGACCACCAGCCTGAGAACTCTCTCTACTACTCCCTCCGGGTGCCCTCTGGGTGCGCTACCTGTAGTGGAAGGCTTCAACAAGCTTTGTATGAGTGAAATGATGGGGAAGGGTGGATTTTATAGGGCAGGCAGCCTTGGAAATAGGTCAACTGCCTAGTTCACTCCTAGGGATGGAGGCTAGCTCTTTGTTTCTGGGTGGTTGACCTACTGGTCTTTGTTGGCCCCAACCAACTCCCCTTGGGAATCCTAAATAAGGGGTAGCTAGGGGGTCCATTTCTCCTTCTACTCCTACACTTTTAGGCCCTACCACATAGCCTCATTTCTACCTTGCTGTTGCACAATAGTCCCTCCCACCCCTAATGATCTAATGTCCCCTATCCCCTCCACTTGGGGGCTCATAGGTGGGACGTTTATCTCTAACAACTATTGCCCCTTTAAGCTACTCATTGTACCCAAGATTGAAAGGTTTATGCAATAGCTCAATTGAGTGTTCAACATGCTAGATACTAGACAACCACATCAAGAACATGAGACTGGCAACGGTATACAAAAAGCCAATCATAGACATAATTTGCAAAGTAGCTAGATGACAAGTTTCTTGAAATGGATGAGCACATGGGAAACATTGCTACTAGTGAACATCCATATTGACATCATGTTATCAAAGCTTTCCTGCAACGTAAAATCATGGGAGCAAGCGGGAAGATTTTGCAACATATTAATTCCTTAGCTGTGTGACCAAGCTTCTTGTAGTAGAAAAATTTCATCTTCTTTTTCTTTTGGGAGGTGGGGCATGCAGTGGCTAGGATAGCGATAACTAGTTGGGGCAGTGGGGGGGACGTGTAAGAGGTGTAGCAGATCAACAAAGTGCACCATGACAGGGGCACCCATGAAGCCTAGATGGATCCACAGTGGAAGATCTGCCCTACCCTACTCTACCCTCATAGGGGGTGGGCACACCCACAACCCAACACAAGCCCTCACTCAGCCTACACTAGTCGAGCATAGGGTGGGCACACCCATAAGCAAGGTCCTTTCTCTCTACAATGTGACATCAGGAGATGTTGACCTCCAACATCTGCTCTCAGCTTCTAAAAGGAACATGATCAGCAGGGAGCTGACTTTGGTGCTCACCAAGCTGCCAGTGCATGAATCAATCCCCAATCTATCATTCTGCCTATTGATGGCATTGCCAATCCACTAACATATTCAAGATGCAAACATAAAGGATATGATCATGATGACAGTGCGAATAACCTTCACAATATTCTAATTCTCTTAAACGGGCTGAAATCTATAGGCCTTCCCACCCTCCACCTCAACATACCATTGCCCCACCCCTAACACTCTCATTGGTACACCTAAAATCCCTCTCTAATCCCTTGAAATGAGGAAACACTAATTGGAGGCCATTTTGAGACCCCATTTATCCCATAATGGTGGTAGACTTTGGGTCTCACTCTGTGGTACAATATTTAGATTTGCATTTGTGATCATGACATCTACAATTTCAGACAAGCAAGGTCCCCTTGTGGAAAGATGTGCACCTTCAAAACTATAATGGGAGCTAGAGGAATACATCATGTGATGCTCCTTATTAAAGACCACCATAGATACTATCAAAGAAGGCCCTTGTTGGCATGAAGTGTCTCAACACAATCATTGGAATCCTGGTACCATTTCTCCCAGGCCACAGGAGCTAGGTGTACTCCTTTGGTCTGGTACTAGTATAATAATCCAACTGGTGCAACAGTCCAATGGATACTATTGTAGGTGCAAGGTCTACTTCGTTGCATAGGCGCATCTATCTTAGAGCTATACAGCCCACTTAGAAGCCTCCTCTTAGGTCCAAACTAGGACATTGACCCTAGATCAATGAACTACAGTGCTCCAATAACATTGGGTATCTAATAGTTCACAAGGATTAATCAATTGTGTCTAGGTTTTTGCATTGGCAAAATTGGAAATTTTGCCTTGCTCTCCACCATTGTGATAGAGTAGACATGTCTAAGTGAAAAGGAAATTGATCTGGAAGAGAGAGTGGATGCCGAAAGAAGGTAGAGAATGGGAATGATGGAAGAAAGGAGAGGAGAGGGCTCAACAAGATGATGAAGGGGCTGAGAGCCTAAGTACCTTCACACCTTTGCTATCTCGGTCCTCAAGAACTACTCCTTTTGATTCTAAAAACACCCTTTAAAGTCATGCCTTTGCTGAATCTGAACCTCCGCACACTCCTCCTCACAAACACCTTTGAATAGTAGCCCTTGCACTCCTCTCAATGTGTTGGCTCCACATTCCCTCCACTCCTCGGGTCTCTAGCCAACCATGGCTCTGATACCATGTGAGAAGTGCAGTGGATTTGGAAAGAGAGAGAGAGAGAGAGAACAAAACTCTCACACAAATGATTAAGAAGGAGAGGAGAAAGCACACAAGACTGCAAGGGATCTCAGCACAACCCCTAAGAATGGTGGGGAGAACCTCTACT
Organism: Dipteris shenzhenensis; assembly: GCF_047967505.1. Taxonomy (NCBI): domain Eukaryota; kingdom Viridiplantae; phylum Streptophyta; class Polypodiopsida; order Gleicheniales; family Dipteridaceae; genus Dipteris; species Dipteris shenzhenensis. The sequence continues at coordinate 24,444,351 of NC_141612.1, forward strand.
ATAGATAGGCACCAATGCTCCACAATGAGATGAAAACCAGTGAGGGAAGGGGGCCTGTATATAGGTAGACTCCCCTTCCCTAGTCAGCTGCAACAAGGGGGCCAGACCCCCTACTCTAGGGGCCAACCAGAATGGAGTGCTTGGTACCTTCTAGGTGAAAGACAACATGGAGCACTTGGTACCTTCCAGGTGTGTGGCTGTCAACACTAACATGAGGGTGCATTCCATGGAGGGCTCTGGGGTCTCATGGTTAGATGGATGCAATACTTTAGAAGGGGACAGTATAGGATTATATAGGCTCTTGGTGGGTGCCTCGATGAGGTACAATGCTTGCTTTCAAAGCAAACACACAGGTAGTACCACAATCTGGTATGTACTTGATATTTTGCATTTGAGCCTTTATAGCATGCTATGGACAGACTATGGACAGACTCTGCTCTTCATTTTTCTTAGGAGATATAAGATTGGAAGGAATTGGCCTTCTTCGAAGGCAGAAGGGGAAGTATTGGTGCTTCTTCAAATCTTGGACGCAGATTGCTAGAAGGTGATAGACAAAGAGTATTGAAGCCAGAAGAGTACCTGCTTGAGAACTCACCAAGAGTTCATGGTTGAGATTATCTAGAAATATTCATTGGTTGAAGACCTCGCCAAAGGAAGGATGGGTTGAAATAAACCATGGTTCTTGGAAGACTCTAGGTTGCTCACTCATTATGAGGGGAAAAACTGGAAGATCATGACGACTGGATTGCTCGAGTTCGAAGGTGGGACGTGACTAAAGGAGGTGGTGCTAGGAGGTGCTACTAGGAGGTGCTATCAAAGATGCACATGTGTACCAGGATGGTGTACAGAAGTGGAACCAGGCCTAGTGGAGCAGGAGCCACTGGATGAAAAGACAAGTAAAGATTGTGACATCGAAATGTTCTAGAGGACTACGACTAGGGAGTTACTAGAGCATCATCATCGGCATGTTGGAATTGGGCCTAGATGTATTGATGAGAGGGGGTGTTGGAAAGGTCACCTCCCCATCTGTAGGCCCCATATGAGGAGAGCATGGGGGAGGGAGACCTAGGGCATGTGCCTAAGAGACTCATGGTGGAGAGGGGGCTGCCACATGGGTAGTACCTCACAGGGAGAGGGCTAAAGAGGTTGCCACATGGGCAGAACATGGCCTGCCATGTGGGCAGCATAGCAGCTTGGTAGAGGCGCCTCAAGGACTATACATAAGGGCTAAAACAGGCCCCTTATAGAGGCACATAGGAGGACCAATGTGACATGTGGTGCAGCCAAGGCACACTCGTGTGTGCTATACAAGGTGCCAGAAAGGGGCATAATAGAGGTGGGTGTACCAGTAGCAAGGTTGGCCATTGTTGTTGAGCTGGTTGGGCTGGTTGGAGCCAACCAACTAAGCCTTATATAGGCAGATAGAAGGGGCTGGGACCCTACCTTTTGGAGGGAGGGCTAAAGCCCTTGGAGTGTGGGCCAAAGGCCCTCAAAAAGAGGGCCCTAATAGGGGCTACCTACATCATGTATTCCTACAGACCAGACCTTGAAGTCAGTCAGTTTAGGTCGGCTATTTTGTGTAGGGCTTTGCCTCCATAATCATCACTTGAAGTAGCAGTTGGGGAGCAAACAGCAGTAGCGACAAGTCCACAGCCTTGGACCTACACATAAGAGAAGGAGGTTGAGATAGGGCTGTAGACTGAGCCCACCTAGGCTGGCTTCCGGACAACAAGGTGGAAGGGATCTAGATAGAGAATCTACATATGCTCGAGGTGGAGCACATGGGCTTAGAGATCTAGAAGTGCTAGACTTTAGTAGATGGACCTTTTGGTATTGTATCTTGTCCTAGTTTTTGGATGGACGAAAACTTTAAAGAGTTGCTTCTATATTTGTCTTTCAGCATTGTCTATTTACTGGCTTGCACATCTATGCACATAAGTTAAGAGGTTTGTGATTCCACACCCCACATCACATTGTGTGAGCTCCTGGGCATTACTATCAGTCTTCCGCTCTATGCGTACCCTCTGTTGGGTTATTTCTAACACTTGTGTGAGTAGACTCCAATATGTTGGAGGTGGTGGCCTTCAACCCTCGGCATGGTTAATTCATGAATTGTAGAGGGGGTCTTGCGCACTGTCGACACGTGGATATATTGGGAAATAATCCCATATGCATATGTGCCCTCTTGGGGGCCATGAATATAAAAGGCTTATTTGAAGACTCTCTCTAATCCCTCCTGGGACTTTTTGGGGGGAGAGAGAGGCATGCATGGCTAGGAGGCGAGGGACTGGGATCCCTTGCACTCGATGCTCCATCTGCCACATGGCACGCTCTATGCGTGCTAACATGGTATCAGAGTAGGACTGAACCTGTGGACTGTTTGAGACACTGTAGGACTGAACATACGAACTATCTAACGGACTGCGTGTGGCAACAAAGATTGATAGTTCATGGCAGTGCATTGTTTGTGACTATTACAACGGAGGTGGTAGTGGCTCTTGAAGGCACTGACTATGATTCGACTACCATGGGATTTGGCTACAAGCTACCCATGTAGGCTGATCTTTGTTGGCTACATGGGCTTCGATTTGGTCCCATGTGCCTTGTTTGGTTGGCCCCTCCTTGCTTTGGTTGGGAGTCACCTTTGGTTTGATCAGTTGTACCTTGGGGTTTGTCCACAAGGGGGTGTTGGAGGTGGTGGCCTTCATCCCTCGACATGGTTAATTCATGAATTATAGAGGGGGTCTTGTGCGCTTTCAACACGTGGATATATTGGGAAATAATCCCATATGCATATGTGCCCTCTTGGGGGGCATGAATATAAAAGGCTTATTTGAAGACTCTCTCTAATCCCTCCCAGGACTTTTTGGGGGGAGAGAGAGGCATGTGTGGATAGGAGGTGAGGGATTGGGACCCCCTACACTCGATGCTCCATCTACCACATGGCACCCTCTGTGCATGCCAACAAAATATCCATCATGAATCAATGGTCTTTCAAATCATGGAAATTACCTCCACCGCAATATGTACTTGAGGTACCCTAGAATTGATTAAAGCATTTGCAAAAGAATTTGTAAGTAGCTATTGCCATAGAATGCCACATCTTTGTCGGCAAGCCTAGGAACAAAATTGTGATGGGTGCCTAGGCACACGATGCTAAGAATTAAAAAATTCAGCCTTGAAGTTATGATACATTAGATGAGGGCAATCAAGAAGTAACCAAGAAAGATGGGAGATCTCGCTAGTAACTTTGTTTTTTTAGAGCCTCAACATGAAGACCATCATCCCAAAAGAGTCCCCTCCACAATATGGCTATCCTCAAGGGCGATAATCGCTTGTAGCCATTATGATAACTATGCTTTTGTGATGGTGAATGCCCGACTATCCACCTAAACTCTATGGAGGATCAGTAGTTTGTAGCCTATTCCTTGAGCATTGCTAGTTGCTGTTATGTCAAAAGCCAGTGGTAGGCATTTGGTGGGGAGCACTATGAGGGTTCTCTTGTTCTTGATTGTTGGCTTCCAAACTAAAAGAATAAACCACTCTTGAACCATCCATGGAGAGGAGGAAGAATTAGGTGTGACAATTAGAAAATGGGGTAGAGTAATGTTGAGCAAACATACCACTCTTGAACCAACCATGGAGAGAAGGAAGAATTAGGTGTGACAAGTAGAATACAAGGAGGAGTAAGTTGAGTGAATATATGGCCCAAGGCGGATAAGAAATGGAGAGGTGTGGAGGAGAATAACACTGGAGAGAATAGTCCTAAGATTGAAGAAGAGGTTGTTGGGATATCCCAAGGTGTATGCCTCAGGCACACCTTGGTTTCTATGTGTGAGTGCTAGAGGCACAGTTAGGTGCCCACAAGCACAATTAGGTGGTGGAGAGCCACATAGGATGATTGAGAGAATCTAGGAGTAGATTGAGGAGATGATTGTGGAGCTCTGAAGTCATCAGTGATGTCAGTGAGCATGTATGAGGTGCCTACTTAAGGACCTCACTCTTCTTCATTCTATAATGCAAGTATTCTGAGTTTGTGTTCACTCTACTATTTCTTTTCAGTTTACCAACATGGTATCAGAGCCTTTTGATCCACCTTGATCCATTTTTGCCACATCATCATCATCTTCTTCATCTTCTTCTTCACCATCTCTTCCTCTTCTTCCCAAAGTTTGCTTAAGCTTGTTCTCCTCCGGTTCTCAACCATTTCCCATGCCCTTCTTGCTGGAGATGCACCTCGAAGGGGCGAACCCCTGGCTAAAAAGAATTGAAGAAAGATGCCCTCGTTTCATCGCCATTACATGAAGTTCGTCGACTTTTGCTTCTGCATTTTCTCTCAGCATACTTCATCTTCCTCTAATTCCTTTCAGGGGTAGATTCTCCATGCCTTGGGCTATCCTGTGCTGAAATCTAAGTAGCAATGGCTGCATATTCAAGGTAAAAATAGAGAAAAACCAGTCGTTTTTGAAGACGCTCCAGCCAGCCAAGTCGCACGAAATCTCCTCAAATCTCTGCACCAGAAGTTCATCTTTATGTGAGCTTTCTTTTGCTTTATAAAGCCCCTCTTCCTTTGCTCTGAAGAGTAAGCTACAAGCCCTCCAAGTTCAGCCTTTTGGTTTTGATAGTTTTGACAAGCTTTTTGAAGATGATGCTACATAAGATGCTATTCTAACATTTCTATTTTTTTGAAACTTTCAATAACATCAGTACAAGTGTGGCTTCAGTTTTGCTTTGAATTGCTATACCTGGTTTTGATTGGAAAGTATTCATTTTAGCCACCTCTGTGAAGCATGTAAGTGAAAGCATCATTGATTGAAATTTGGTCACAAGACTTTGCTACATTGAATGCTTATATTTTGAAGCATTTCAGTTGTTATTCTAAGCCTTGTAAGAGAGAAGACACTACCCAATACCTGGGTTAGACCCTCTCATGGCTTGCTTATGCAAAATATGTGAAAAGCCTAAACATAAAGCAATGTCTTGTTATGCTACAAAGGATGAAAATGCCAACCTGATTTCCTTGTTGAAGATTGCCGAAACAATGGTTGCCAAAAAGGAAGCAACTACAAAGCCAAAGATCTACCCTCTCATGGCACTTTTATTTGACTCCAAGTACAAGAAAAAGATGAAGGTCAGATACCTAAGATATGCTTCTCTACACAACTATGGAGATGACAAGATAATTGTTCTCTTGAAGGATATGATTTTCAGATCCACTTGTTCTATCATAGTACCATCTTATAAGGCACTAGACACTGCCCATGTGGTAAGACCTTGCCTTGACATGGATATTTTGCCTCCATAAGATGAGGCATCCTTTGAAGATTATGCATTTTAAATCATCTCTATGTATGCTCCAGATCTCTCTTTTTATGTCAAGGTACTCAGCCTGGATAGTCCTCTAAAATGAATGAAATAAACTCTTGTGTTTTGTGTGTTTTGTAAACACCTCTGGTCACCTTATGATGTAGGCCATGTGTATGTTTTGCTCCATGGTACCTCCTGCAGACATTGTGTGCATGTACATGCAGGGGAGATAACCAATGGAAGGTTTTTTTGTATCCCTTTTTGTTTACTTTACACCCACGGGAACCCTTGCTAGCATGAGAACCTAGCCATAGATTTATCCTTGACCACCATGAGATGGCATGAGAAACTATGAGACTAGATGTATCCTTAACATAGCCTGAGACATTCCCTTGAGGGGGGGTTTGTTGGGATATCTCAAGGTGCATGCCTCAGGCACACCTTGGTTTCTATGTGTGAGTGCTTGAGGCACATTTAGGTGCCCACAAGCACAATTAGGTGGTGGAGAGCCACATAGGATGATTGAGAGAATCTAGGAGCAGATTGAGGAGATGATTGTGGAGCTCTGAAGTCATTAGTGATGTCAATGAGCATGTATGAGGTGCCTAATTAAGGACCTCACTCTTCTTCATTCTATAATGCAAGTATTCTGAGTTTGTGTTCAATCTACTCTTTCTTTTCAGTTTACCAACAGAGGTGATGAGCATGGGCACAAGACTTTTGTTTCACTTGCAATGCTTTAATTTACCTATTTCTTGGTAGAGCTTAAATTCTTTTGCACTCAAAAGTGTGTTGCCTTCTTACTATTGAGATATTGTATGTTAATGCAGGTTGTTGAGAATGGTAGAAAGAACATAGAGATTGCTATTGTGAGCTAGGGGCAAGGCTTGTTATTGCTAGAGGATTTTGAAGTTGAATAAATTGTGGTTGGACTAGAAAAAAGGTTGTTGTTGAAGTTGCAAAGAAAGGTTCTCCAAGAGATAACTATATATGTGGAAAGAGGATTCTATGAGGAGGTATATTTAATCTTATTATTTTTTATTTTCTTCCAACTATTGGGATCACATGTAGGCTTGTTTTCCTACCTTGTCCTGCATGCACATATGTACGTAGAACAATAAGTTAGTTGATACATGTGCTCATGCACTCACATATGTCACATGCCAGTAAGCATGTTTAAACTCTACACTTCTCTGACCATATTTTCTCTTTGTGGTGTTTTAAAATGGGTCTCAAATGCTTGTGCTATGCCTCCTTATTAATAGGCAGCCACCTCTGATGTATTGGGTTGCTTGAATAATTGAGACTAGCTCTTGTTTTATTAACAAGGTCAGTAGTGTAAGCAGAATGGAAGTCAATCACACTCATTGAAGATCTTTGTTGGTGGGGTGTTTTGAAGTTATAGCTCAAATCACAATTACAGTCTTTGCAATTTAACATTGTTTTTTGTATTAAGACATTTATGTGGAATTTGGTCTCACCTTTTGTTATTTTGTAGTTGATCTCGAGAGGAAAGGTTGCAATCCTGATGGACCAAAGTGTCAACCTAATGATGGAAGCCATAGTATGTCCCCCAGTTGGATTGGACAAGGACAATAGTTCTCATAGCCTTGTATGAAATGGTTTGAATTCTTGAAGAGGCCAGATGGAGTGTTAATGACAAAGCAGTTCGTGATTAGATAACAAGGCACTTATTTCTCCAAGGAGACATGCCTAGCCTATTAGATGATGGAATTTGTCATATATTGTAGGACTATTTTTTAGCATGCAATATTTGGAAGTGATACTCTATACTTTCTTCTATAGAGGTTACACTCTTGAAATATTCAATTGCCATTTTTACATAATTTCTAGGAATCTTAAAACAAGTTCTTTCAATAGAGGGAGACAAGGTCATTGGCACCTTTGGATACACAGATTCAAGAGGATTTGGAGGGAAAAATTGAGGAGTATAATGTTGAATTGGTAGTCAAGGGACATAGTGAGATTGAAGTTAGTGAATCTTTTGAGACTTTTTGAGTTCTATAGTTGCACAAAAGGGAAAGCCTTTCTCTTAGAAGGATGTTAAGAGTGCTTTCTTGATTGAGTTTTCAGTATCAGAAAAGTGTGTCCAAAAATCACAGGAATTTATTTGCAGGTTGGAAAAGGTATTACATGGCCTGAAGCAGGTGAGGCCTACCTTGTTCTAGATGAGTTGACTTCAAAATTCAATACACTAAATTTGAAACGTGTCCGTAGACTCAAAAGAAAGCTTGTTTCTTTGACTAGTCATGTGCAAAAGGTAACGTCTTGCAATATTGCTGAAATATTTGTAATGATGTTCTTGAGCAAAATGTCTAATTGATATGAATAGATAACACTTTACTCTCTTTGTCTGTATAGATCGAATTGCAAAAATCATATAATTTACTTCTGTTATAGGTAAGAGATGAAATTGAACAATTGATGGATGATGATGGAGATATGGCAGAGATGTATTTGACTAAAAATGAGCACATGGAGTTTTCCTTTGAAAAGGAACATCTCATGTTATTTGGGACTAAAGCATCTATGTCTGCCTTATATATGTTAAATTTCAGTATGAGTTAATGATGCAATCGTTAACGATGCTTGTATATTTAAAGCAAATGATGAGATTCAGACATTGGGTCCAAAGCCATAGGCTTGAATGTTGCTTGAAAAACTCTTCATGTAATGTCTTTATAAATTTTTATTTTATTTTGTTATGTAAAACTTGTATTATTTATTTCTTAATTAACTATCGAACAATTTTTGTTATCAAGTAAAATGTGTGTGTTATAAAAGTTATAAGTTATTCCTTAGAATTTTAGATGACTTCTTCACACTGTGTACTATGAGTACTGATGCACTTAAGACTTTTGATTAATCATTTACACTTAGATAATAAAGTTCATTCATGGATACCAAGTATCAAATGTAAAATTTTAGTCATTTAAGATTCCAATATGTAAAATTTTGGCTCATTTTGAAAGCTAGTAGAAGTTAAATTTTTTTGCCCATTTTGAATGCTATTGTTTATAAAATAAGAAATGGCAATTGTGATTTCTTGCCATTTGTAACATAATAACTGGCATTTTTTTTGTCACTTTACTTCCATTTTTAACATGAAATCTTGCAATTTTTAATTCTTCTTTTGCCATTTTGAATATAATAAGTGACAATTTTTATGTCACGTTTTGCCATTTCAAACATAAGTTTTATGTCACCTTTAGCCATTACTTTCACAGTTGGTCTCAAATATAGTGCCATTTCATGCATTAAAAATTGCAAAAATATATGGTACTTTTGGTTGCCATTTCGATTATGGAAATGGCAAAACTATATGGCACTTTTAGTTGCCATTTCATATGTAAAAATGGCAGAATATATGGCACTTTTGGTTGCCATTTTAGACATGAAAATAGCAAAAATATGTGGCACTTTTGGTTGCCATTTTGCATGTGGAAATGGCAATACTATATGGCACTTTTGGTTGCCATTTTGCATGTGGAAATGGCAATACTATATGGCACTTTTGGTTGCCATTTCATACCAAAAAAAATACATGGCACTTTTGGTTTCCATTTAAGACATAAAATGGCAAAAAATATATGGCACTATTGGTTGCCATTTTGCATGTGGAAATGGCAAAACTATATGGCACTTTTAGTTGCCATTTGATACGTAAAAATGGAAAATTTTATGGCACTTTTGGTTGCCATTTTAGACACAAAAATGGCACTCTTGGTTGCCGTTTTGTATGTGGAAATGGCAAAACTATATGGCAATTTTAGTTGCCATTTCATACGTAAAAATGGCAAAATGTATGGCACTTTTGGTTGCCATTATGGACATAGAAACGGCAAAAATATATGGCACTTTTGGTTGCCATTTCCAAAAAATGGCACATGTGGAGATGGCAGCAAGAAAGTGCCATTTAATAATGTAAAAATGTCACTTTTGGGCTGCCATTTCTACCTAGTTTTGTAGAAGTGTTCTCGCCCTCTCCCACCCACTCCCATCCTCCCACCTCCACCTCTCACTCTCACTCCCACTCCCATCCTCCCACCCCCACCTCCCCTATTCCCACTCCCTCTCCCACTCCCACTCCCACTCCCACTCCCATCCTCCCACCCCCACCCCTCCCCCCCCATTCCCACAGGCTTTCCCACTCCCACTCCCATTTTCCCACCCCCACCTCTCCCACTCCCATTCTCCCACCCCCACCTCTCCCATTCCCACTCCCTTTCCCATTCGCACTCCCATTCTCCCACCCCCACCTCTCCCATTCCCACTCCCTCTCCCACTCCCATGCCCATTCTCCTACCCCCACCTCTTCCATTCCCACTCCCTCTCCCACTCCCACGCCCATCCTCCCACCCCACCCCTCCCACTCCCTCTCCCACTCCCACTCCCATCCTCCCACCCCCACCCCACCCCCACCTCTCGCATTCCCACTCCCTCTCCCACTCCCACGCCCATCCTCCCACCCCACCCCCACCTCCCCCATTCCCACTCCCACTCCCATTCTTCCACCCCCACCTCCCCCATTCCCACTCCCTCTCCCAGTCCCACACCCATCCTCCCACCCCACCCCTCCCACTCCCTCTCCCACTCCCACTCCCATCCTCCCACCCCCACCCCACCCCCACCTCCCCCATTCCCACTCCCACTCCCATTCTCCCACCCCCACCCCCACCTCCCCTATTCCCACTCCCTCTCCCACTCCCACTCCCATCCTCCCACCCCCACCCCCACCTCCCACAATCCCACTCCCTCTCTAACTCCCACGCCCACCTCCCCTCTCCTACTCCTACTCCCACTTCCACACTCCCACTCTCCCTTTCTCCCACTCCCACCCTCCCACCTCCCACTCCCATTCCCACATTCCTACTATCAATTCCACTCCTACTTATGAATCCTAATTAAAACTATTACTTAAATAAATGATATTACTAAAAATACTCATAGGATTTATGGTTTAGGGTTTGGTGGTTTGGGTTTAGGGTTTGGGGGTTAGGCTTTAGGGTTTAGGGTTTGTGAGTTAGGGTTTAGGGTTTGGTGGTTTTGGTTTAGGGTTTGGGGGTTAGGGTTTAGGGCTTAGGGTTTGGGGTTTAGGGTTTAGGGTTTAGGGTTTACGAGTTAGGGTTTAGGGATTAGGGTTTAGGGTTTGGGGGTTAGGGTTTAGGGTTTAGGGTTTGGGAGTTAGGGTTTAGGGTTTAGAGATTAGGGATTAGTTTTTATTGGTTAGGGTTTAGGGTTTAAAGGGTCAAGATTAACATTTACAGTTTAGGGATTAGGGGTTAGGGTTTAGGGATTAGGGTTTAGGGTTTAGAGGTTTAAGATTTAGGGATTAGGGATTAGGATGGTGGGATTAGGGGTTAGGGTTTACGGGTTAGGGTTTGGGAATTAGGGTTTAGAGGATAGGGTTTAGGGTTTAGGGTGTAGGATTTAGGGTTTAGGGTTTAAGGTTTAGGGGTTAGAGGTATAGAATTAAGACTGAGGGTTTAGGAATTAGGAGTTAGGGTTTTGAGGTTAGGGTTTAGGGTTTAAGATTTAGGATTTAGGGTTTAGGCTTTACGGTTTCGGGTTTAGGGGTTAGAGGTCTAGGATTAGGATTGAGGGTTTAGGAATTAGGGGTTAGGGTTTATGTTTAGGGTTTTGAGATTAGGGATTAGGGGTTAGGTTTTACAGATTAGGATTTAGGGGTTTAGGATTCAGGTTTAGGTATTAGAGTTTAGGGTTTAGGAATTAGGATTTTGGGATTAGGGATTAGGGGTTAGGGTTTAAGGATTAGGATTTAGGGGTTTAGGATTTAGGTTTAGGCATTAGGGTTTAGGATTTAGGGCTTAGGGTTTAAGGGTTAGGGTTTAGAAATTAGGGGATAGGGTTTAGGAATTAGGGATTAAGGTATAGAATTTAGGGTTTTGAGGGCTAGGATTAGGATGCTAGGATTAGGATTTAGGATTTAGAAATTGGGGGTTAGAATTTAAGATTTAGGGTTTAGGGCTTAGGGATTAGGATTTATGGTTTCAAGGGCCTGAATTAGGGTTTATGGTTTGGGGATTAGGGGTTAGGGTTTAATTAATTTTTTAAATAGGATCTATATTTTTAAATAAGTAATGTTCTTTATAATGGTTGTTATAGGTTGTTTGCAAAGGAAACTCACAAAGGAGATGGCTACAAAATTTATTCTAGGGATGGAGGTGATTCTATGTTGCAAAAGAGAAGTAGTTGCATTTGCTACAATCCATGAAAGTGATCCAAATTCTATTTGTCACTTTAGAAGACTTGGCGAAGATAAGGTGGCAGTTATCGTATCAATGATTCTTAGTGCACATGTTGAGCTAAAGCATAAGTATGGGGATATGGAAATCCTTGGAGATGTTATGCCCTATAATACTTCCAACAAAGCATTTATTGCATGGGACAGAGATGAGACTTATCCAACACATGTCTTCAGGAATACAAAGTGCATATCTTTGAATTTTAGAGTGGGAAATATTTTACAAATGTTATCATTTACAAATAAGAATGTAGCAGAAGGTCAAGTCTTGGGATTTGAACAAGTGAAACACTGGAAATTTGCACAGATGAGAATTCAAAAAGTTACTGATGATGGTATAGATGATAACTCAATCTCATTGGATGGTCCCTACTATAAGGTAGGTAAGGATTTGAGATGGAGCATGCAATTTTTAAAGATTGGAAAGTCTCGGCGTGTGGTTTTTCATATACTACAACATCAAAGAATTGAAAGAATATGCCAATGTACCAAGCTTTATTCCTTCAGAGATGGATGATTCCAATGCACTCAACTATAGCACTGATGTCTTATTAGGAGTTGATGAGTTCATTGGTACTGAGAAAGAAAAAGATTTCACAAGTGATGCCTTATCCGAGATGAGTTTGTGCACACTGAAAACTTGGACAAAGATGTTAAAAGTGATTTCTTTTCAAGCATGGATGGCTTCATGGATACTGATAAAGTTCTTGGAGTCAAACCAAGTAACTATGGAATTATGGAAATCATGCACGATGATATAATGAGTGATGTTCTCTCTAGAGTAGAGGAGTTTCAAGACTATGGAGTTATGAAATCCATAGAAAGTGCATCAATGAGTGATGTTCTCTCAGGAATAGATGAGTTTGAAGATCATTCTGGACACTCTATCGCCACTGATTATGGAGTTACGAAATCCATAGAAAGTGCATCAATGAGTGATGTTCTCTCAAGAATAGATGAGTTTGAAGATCATTCTGGACACTCTAATGCCATTGTGACAAGTGGTTCTATGATTGTATCAAAAGTAGGGATGAGATCAACAAAGGACTAGTCAGTATTTGACTTTGATTGTGAAACATTTAATGTTACAAATGATTTGACGAATGTATCAAAAGTGAGGATTACATCAACAAAGGACAATTCAGTATTGTCAGAGTGATAAGATCAAGGATGCAACATCCCATGAAAACGTGACAAATAAATCTTACAAGGAGAACTACATAAATCCAAATAGGAATGTACAAAAGATCCCCAAACGGACATACAGATGCATGAAACGACAACAAGTCTAGGCAGATCCAAAAAAGCAACCAAAGAGAATAAGAGTAACGAATGAAGATATTATGCTAAAAGCAATGCGATCTACATGCTATAAGCATTATTGTATGCGATCCATTAACTTACATGACATCAAGGGCTGTAGAGAACATGTTTGGCAAAGGAAAGGGAGCAGAAGAAAGGAATACCTATTCACAAGACTATCTTGCTTTCTTGTAAATGATAAGAGAAGGCGAAGTTCAAGACAATAGATAAGGCCTCTTATAAATGAAAAAGTGTTTGCAATAATGCATATCGCATTATTACAGGATTATCACAAGGCACATATTGGAATTTGGCTAATAAAGCAAAGTATGGAGTTAAATTTAACATTCATGGAAACACAGGAAGGCCCAAAACAAAAGCCTCAACGGTTGTGGCAATAGCAATTTTGAAAGATTACATTTATGAAAATGCTTTACCACAACCCCATCTATTAGAAATGCATCTTCCGATAGGTTTGACTAAAAAAGAAGTATTTAATTCTATTAGAGAAACACAGAGGCAAAGAGGGCATGCACCAGCATCTTTTCATACTTTGTATACTCTTTGGAAAAAAAGCTTTGGACATGTTAAAATCCCAAAGATGCAAAAAATGTCAAAGTGCAATGACTGTGATGATCTAAAGCGAGCACTTGAGAGTGCAACATCTCTAGAAAAAAAAGAAGCTTACAAAAAAAAGAGAGAATTTGGACTTGTTCGACATTCTAGAATAAAATACGCATTTTGGAAGGAGCAAGCTATTTCTCACCCAAATGAGTACATGTGCATTATTATAGATGGTATGGATCAAAATACCACAACATTACCTCGATTCGTTAACACTCCACCTAAGCTACAAGGAAAATACTTTTTAAAGACACATCTATGTGGACTGTTGGTGCATGGATTTAAGTTTTTTGTAGACATATGGATTGATTCCTTGCATTTACATGATAGCAATCAAGTTGTAACATCCGTTATGAAGGCAATTCACAATGTACATGCTGAAAAAGGTCGCCTACCAGCAACTTTGAGAGTACAAGTAGACAATTGTGCACGAGAGAATAAGAATGTACTCTTCTTTGCATTTTGCTCAATGCTAATCGCTCATAGAGTCTTCAATGAGATTAAAGTTGGGTTTTTGTTGGTTGGGCACACACATGAGGATATCGATTAGGTATTTAGCATAGTTTCAAGAGAACTAAAACACAAGGACATGGAGACGATGAATGACTTGATAAGAAAATGTGGGAGGCAAGTTGGTGGCCATAAGGAAGGAATAGTATGCTCAATGGTTGAGAGGATGTATGATTGGAAGAGATTTATTATACCTTTCATACAAAAAGGTGGTGATGCCCTGATAGGTCATAGTGCTCCACACTATTTTCGCTTTTTCTTAAAGGATGAAAAACTAGTGATGCAACAACACTATTCTCTTGATACAAAATGGGAACCTGAAGAACCTTACTCTCTCTTAACTTCAATCTCGAGCAAAGAAATGCATCCAACATTTGCTCCTATAAAAGAATTCAGCGAGAAATCCAAAGGTGAAATAGAAGGCTTAAAAGCTTTTATTACATACAAAGAGGAAATGCTCCGGAGATTTCCTGATTGGAAGCCCTCTTGGAAGGAACACTCTACTGTTGTAATTAGTAAGACCTACCAATTGATAAAGGACCTTGAAAAAATGCAAGAAGATGATATTAAGGCAGAACGTCCTTTATTTTGGCCAAATGTTGGTAACGACTTGCACTCAGCATGTGGTCTCTTTGAAAATGAGTTTGAATCACTACTCCCATGTCCATATTATGGACCCAAGAAGAGAGAGTTTATGCCACAAATAGACATAGACGTCCATTGTTTTGTTGCAGTTCGACAATCAGATGATGAACATGAGAATGTGAAGTTTTGGGTTGCAAAACTAGTTGACGTGAGCATGGATTACCAGGGGAGAGCTACAACATTTATAGTAGTATGGTATGAGCCAAGGGGTAGAAAGAAGAACCAGGATAACAATATATTGTATAGTAGTTGTCTAAAAAAAGAATGGGTCCCAAACCATGCCCAAACCATGATGCAATTTCAAGACTTTCCGCAGAGATAGTCATAGTATCTTAGAGATCAAGGTCAAAGAAAATAAAGAAGCACATGGGGTATGATGTAGAAGACAAAATAAAATTACGGCAACCAATTATTTTGCACATTATAGAGTTCATAAAGATGCTCGCCCAAGAGGAAGTAGGAGGAGATAGCACAAATGAAGAATGCCCATGATAACACCATTCAAATATTGATAAAGAGTGAAGGTGGTGGTGGTAGTCAGATGAGAGTGAATGAAGATGGCTCCCAAGCAACAAGTGACGACAGAAAGAACATTCTAAACAAGAACATGTTTGGATCACTCATTTCTGTGACAATAGAAAAGGACATTCAAACAAGCAAATGTTTGGATCGCCCATTTGTACTAAACTCACTGTAAAGGAAAAAATAAATTATTGAAAAGGCCACAGGAGATCCTTTGTACAAAGACTCATCCAGAGCAATATTTCTTGTAAAACTTATGATAATGTAAAATTGCAAGCATAGCTATTGCTATTTTTTAGAGTATAAAAGAGGCTTCCATCATGTCTCATGTCTATATAAACCTTTTAATTTCTTGAATATTCAAGAGTGTTATAGTTTTCTGCATTGAAAGTAAAAAGAGTCTTGTAGGTCTTTTGTGTATACATTTTTAAAATTTTGTGAATCCTCAATAGCATGGTTTTTCATGGATTTAAACTAATAACTCGGATTTTTTAATTTAAGAATACGATTCTTATAAACAAGAAATACAAATTTAGGATTTAATAGTATTTTTTGCATTATTAGTGCAACATTGTAGAGAGATATTTTGAAATGTATTATGTGGAAATGATAGTGGCAGAAAGTAAACTTTTGATTCTCGAATGACATTTTCATAAAATAAGCTTTTCATTTGGGAAGGATTTTAAGGAATAGTCCAAAAGTAGACATATGAGTCCAAAATTAATGAAATAAGTGTTACAAGTTCCTATGGCTCGGACGACTAGGTGAAGCTTCCCATCTCTGCTATGCCTTCTACAACAGCCGACCTCTAAGTAGTCAAGCTCTCCCAGCAACAATGAATGCCTATGGGCTCAACAACCCATCTTCTTCCATTAGTTGTGGACTAGTCTCCGCGTCTCAATGAGATATTAGCCCCACATCAATGGGCATTCTCCTCTATAGCGTGAAGGGGACGAGCATTTTCTGAGCGAAATCTTCCGAGCATCCGAGCGAAGGAAAAAAAAAGCTTCCAACTATGCAAAAATATGACAAAAATGGATCAGAAGAAAACATAGTTTCACTTAGAAATATGAAAAGTATTATAGGAATGCCTATTTTATACACGAATATTTATGTGAATCTTTGGGAATGGTGAGAACATAATGGGATGGCTTTTGAAGAAACCCACAGGTAGAGTAGACTTCTCTATGAAAATTCCCTTATGATCCTTCTTACAACTTTTTACTTAATAGGGGGTGACATTGAAAAACCTCTCTCACCCTATCTTCATGAAAGGGTTTCTCCAAAGAAAACTCATTGAAGCAAGCCATCAAGGTAGTTTCGCCAGCGAAACCCCCTTGAACAAGGTCTTTCAAGGTAGTTTCGCTGGCGAAACTACCTTGGACAGCACTTTTAAAAGTGACATAACTTTCACATCTAATGTCCAAATATAGCCATTCAGCCACTCAAAATGATCGGAAAACCCCATTTGAGCACATCTATGGGGTTAGATTTTGGAAAACCTTGCATATATAGTATTAAATATTACATGTATTTTATGAGAGTGATATATAAGCCCAAGTTAATACTTATTTACAGTAATTTAAACTTCTATAGAAACATGTCCATAAATATATTGTTATTAATACTATAAAAACACTTGAAAGATATTGCCATATGATATAAATGTGTTTAATAAGTAATTATTTATGTATAATATTATTATGTTGAGAGTGATTATGAGGGACGTTTCTTAAATGAATTATTTTTCAATACTTTTTTAAGGTAATAACAAGGGTACAAAGGGATGTCTATGAATAAGAAGATTTATGTTATGTAAAAATGAATGAGTGACTAGTTTGTATATTTTTATGATAAAGGGATCTAGTTCTAATGAAAATAAAAGTGTAAAAACCATGTTTCCTAAAGAAATACTATTTTTAAAATCTCTTGAAAAACACGCTCGTATAAACCTGCTCATAGGTTTTTGCTCGTAAAATTGATGCATCCGTGCGTGAATGTCGTCTCCAATGGCAGCTCTTGCATCCTTGTAACAATGAGTGTTTGCATCAACCTTAAAGGCTACAGAGTCCAAATGAACTCTGCAGTGCCAGCTCCTCAAGCTACAGATAAGCAACTAGATGAGTTAGGTGCTCCCAATGACTATCCCAAACTCTACACAGCGATCGCCTTCACGGTCAACAATGAATGGATGGGCACCTACGATTCCTTCGACTCCCACAAACTACCTCTACTCATAGCCACAGTCAAGCCTCCTTCTCTCCAGTGAGCATGCGTTGCAGCTCTCCTCATGCCTCCACTTCTTCTCGATGCCCACCACAGTGCCATAGCCATCCTCACTGCATTGATGTCTGAAGAGAAGCTTCAAAGCTTCCATTTCCATCTTTTCTAAGCTGGTAAACTTAGGACACGTCGTAGTTATGGTAAAGACACGTGGCAGATAAGCCGCTCACCTTGGGTTAGTCATACAGTTAGGTTTTGTCCAGTATCAAGTTTACAACTTACTATGGTTCAATTTTTGTAGGTTTGGTTAAGTTCTAGTTGCCACATGGAATAGGACCACCTCACCACAATAACCCCTTGCTAAGAACTGGTTTGTAAGTAGCATGTGACTCTCTGTGCCACCTCATCATGCCCCCTCTTCTCCACAGAATCTTCAACAAGGCGTAACTTGCAATCCAAGAGGAATTTGCACATGCTCCAAAAAGGAAAATAACTAGTTTTTTGAGCTCTGCGCGTCTGTCAAGTCAGATTTTCTATGTGCAATTAGACAGTGGAAGATTTGAAAGTATCTTCAATTGGTAAGACCTTTGCAATGGCAATACGCACCCCAACTATTGAGAAGTTCACTAGGGAAGGATTGCACACCTGGTCTACACAAATGAGGTATCTCCTAAAGCATCAAAAGCTTTGGAAGAATGTAAAAGAAGACATACCCACACTGCAAAAAATGATGCTTGGAAGGAGAAAGATGAAGCAGCACTCATAATCATTCGTTTGCACTTGGGTCCAAACATAATTAATCATATAGGCTCCAAGGATCATGCCAAAGATGCATGGGATGAGTTGAACAGAGTGTTTGGTACAAAAGCCAAAGACCAAGAAATTCATCTTAAGATTGAATTCTATGGTTTGCACATGAGCTTCAATGAATCGATGGCACAATTTTTCAACAAAATCAAAAGAATTATGACCCAAATAGAAGGCATAAATGCAAAAGTAGGGGAAAAAGATGCACTTGCAATTCTCCTTAAAAGCATGCATGCATAGTACAGTGCACTAGCAACCACTTTGAAGAATTTCCCAGATCTAAAGTTTGAGGAATGTGTATTCGTGGATCCTCTCTACAAGGGAGGAGACAGCGGTCAAGGCAGACATTGCCTCTTTTCAAACACCGACAGGGTACATGCATTGCTTGAAAGGAGCATTTTCAAAGGACAATAAGCTTAGTGGCCTCAAGTCCCATGATTGGCATAAGGTCTTACAGGTATTCTAAGTAGAATTAGTGTACCGATAATCGTGATGCATTAGCGTAATTATTATTATGTTATATTGTTGACATGACTTCATTGTTGCTTTGATAGTTCATCCTCCCAATCACAATAAAAGGGTGCTTACAAGAAGATGTTAGAAATGCTATATTCAAGATCTGTGGTATTGTGAGGTATGCTTACTATCAAATCGCATTATGTATTTTCTTCATGGACATGTGAAATAGGTGGATATCTCAAATATCTTACATATGCATGGACATGTGAAATAGGTGGATATCTCAAAAAGATATCTCTATATCGAGCATCGAGAAGGCTAGGGTGGAATCCATCGAAGCCGTATGCTTGCTTGAGAAGCACTTTCCCTCGAGCATTATGACAACTCAAGTCCACTTGCTTGTGCACATAGTTGATGAGGTGGCTATAGCAGGTACCGTTCATAGTCGATGGATGTTTTTTCTTGAGCGGTTTATGAAAACTTTAAAGGGGTTTGTAAGACAAAGAGCAAGACCAAATGCAAGCATGACAGAGGGATGGCTTGTGCAAGAGTCATTAGTATATATCACAGAGTTTCTTGGATCCACGGATCCTGATATGCCACAAGCTTGGCACAACAACGATGATGATCGCATCGTTGGCGAGGTTCCCCAAGGAAAAGGGATTGAAAGAAAGATGAGCGAAGAGCAAATGGAGAAATTCAATAAGTTTTGTATCCTCAATAGCCCTGAGATGCAGAAGTGAATTGAGAGATATGAAGTGGCCAAAGCAGAAAGAATAAATGTAAGGACGAGATTCAGAGTAATGTACAGGCGATCACAACCATATCCACGAGATCTGGCTTTTCTCCCTACTCACATGTCACTTGATTGGCTACAACTGGCTCTACGTAAAGCCGAACGTGATGGAGAGATAATAAACGAGCGCGAGCGAGAGTTATCATTTGGATGTATGGTGCATGTAAGTTTCTTACCTCTTGATGTAATTAAGTAATTATTTGTGGCAATATATGCTATAAAATAGATGCATCTTCATTGTTTTAATGATGCTCTTTTACAGTACAAAAAGTACAGTGCATTATGGTCATATGGACGACATTTTTGCATGGAATGCATCGATTCAAAGAGAGTCATGTATGATTGTGGAGTCATGGCTAACTTCACACAAGATAGCCGAGCAAGTGCTTCAGATACCAATCTTCTCTCCTCACAGTTGGATTATTGTGGAACCATACGTGACATCTATGAAATTGATTTCAGACGATTTGCTATTTTCATTCTTGATGTAAAATGGTTTAGAACTACTTACAACAGTCCCCATGCGACAGTGAGAAAGGATAGTAGCAGTCTCTTTGCAATAGACTCCACCAAACATTGGACCGATGAAAGTGATACTTTTGTTCTTCCCGAGCACTGTGAGCAGGTGCATACTAATGATTTAATTAGTCGAAGCTTTGACTTTTAAAGTCCATTGATACATGTACTTGAGCATAATTTCATATATATAATTGACGACATTTGGCACCCATCTTCAATATAGGTGGTTTTTCATCCGGATCATTCTGATCCAAGATGGTGGTACGTGATCCAAGTTGCACCACGAAGTGAGCAAATTTTTAAAGATCGAGATGTGGATATGGAGATGCCACTACCAATGCCGGATCCAATTAATGAATCTAGCGAAGAAGATGTAGATCACCATATGAGCCAAGAGGAAGATGCGCATAATGACATCGCACGGGAGGAGGATGGAGATCACGATATTGATGAAGAAGACAACAATCATCAAGATCAATCACCACACTTAAGCTTTATTGAAGAAGATGATCAAATACTTTTAGGTGAACATATGATGCTAGAGTACGATGATGATCTAGGAGATCAACTCGGTATAGAGTTGGAGATAGACTTGCTTGGTGCCTTAGACTTGGCTCAAGATGAAACAGTTGATGTAAATGCTCTTATTTGATTTTTCTCATCTCAAACTTGGACATGAATATATGAGCTTCAAAGGCTTGATGTACATGCTCTCATTTTTTTATTCTCTATATGCTCAAACATGTATGAAAATTTAAAAAAATTTGTCATTGGAAAAAACTAAATTTTAAGGCCTATAAAAAAAAAAAACCTCTGTAAAAACGTCGCTATAATATTTTGTATCAGTGTCGCTATATAGCATCTTTTAAAAGTCGCTATATAGCGACTTTTAGCAACAGTCGCTATATAGTGACGCTTTAGGAAACCCGCTTTTCATAGCGATGATTAACACTAAGCGGGCACTAAACATCGGTACGTAAACATCGCAATAGGATCCTTGTGTAGTAGTGTAATGATATGATAAAAGAACACTTACTTGAACACCTCGTGAAAGCCTGTACATGAATTGACAAACCAACAATGGTTGTCATTAAGATCCCATACTATTAGGCTCCAATGTGAGCTACATCACCAATAAAGAGTGATGAGATTTATCACAATATTAAGTATTAATTGACACAATATTACAAATAAAAGAGTAAAAGAAAGATTGAGATGATACTTACTTCTCATAATATGGCATAAAGACAACTAGCATGCCATCCAAGTCTAAAGGTTGTAGCATTGAACAAACATCATCTACCGTCTTCTTGGTATCACTAAGTATAGCTGAAAGAAGAGAATTGAGCATACACACACGATTCTGTCCTGATCTAGGAAAGTGAGATATAATCGTACTACAGTAATAAATAAACAAATGCTAGAAGTAGATTGAATCAAATGATTGAAGTATCAAGCCAAGCGATATTCATATCGAACCTGAGGATGGCCATCATGACTTTGTCATTAGCCTCGTTCAAAGGGTCAGAGAGGATTGTAACTTCCTCGCTACCAAATGTCAGAACATGAGGTCGCTTGCTAATGATAACCCTGACCTCAAAAGAGCTCCCCATTTCGTCCAATACAGCGGTTACATTAGGACAACTTATGAGCGTAGCAACCAATGCTTCCTCTGGATGCTCCACCATGTTATCAATAAATGCCTTAATGGTAGATGACATAAATGTGTGTAGATGCAAGTTTGTATATGTCGACAATGAGGTTTCACCACCGCTTAAATTAAAAATTTGGGCAAGGCACAAAAACCAATTATATCCGACTCTCCACCCACAACTGTGGCCATCATTCTACTTCGTTGCGAGGCAAATTAGCTCAAAAATTATCAAACCATGGATAAATTTCCCTAATGCAACTTTTGAGCTGATCTACACATCAAAATAGATAACATAAATGAATGTGTGCATTGCATAGGATGCATCTCATTGAAGTAATTGTGACACAGGTAGCTTATACTTACTTTGACACACTACCATGGATAGATGCTATTGAATTGACAAAGAAACATTGCTTGGCTAAGATGTCCATAGCCACCAAGCTCCAATGTGAGCTGCATTATCAATTAAGAATAGTTATTATTTGACATAATCCTCCACAATGTAAGAGATAAGCTAAGTAAGGATTGATACTCACTCGTCGTGATATGCAGTAAAGATAACTCATGCCGTGGTCAAATCAATAGGTTGCAACCACTTTAAAACATCATCTATGATCTTTTGCTTATTGCTAAGTATATTAGAAACAAGAGGATCGACCATGTATGCACATCTCTGTATATATAGGGGAAGCTATTCTAAAACCATACTGCAATAAAAAGAAAATAATATTAGATCATTTGATCCAATGGAAATACAAAAGCATAAAGTCAAGAAAAATTTTGTGTCAAACCTGAGGATGGCTATTATGACATTGTCACTAACCTCTTTCTCAGAGTTTAAAAGGATTGAAATGTCCTCTTCATCGAATAGAAAAGTAAGAGGTTGTTCTCGAACTTGAAACCTAAATGACTTCTCCATCTGCTACAAGGTATGATTATTTTCTAGACTCATCCGATGGATAGCCAAAGCAGCTTTGCTTTCTTGAGATGAGCTTCCTATATTCTCTACTCCATCTATGTCCTCCTCATCCTCCTCCTTTTCCTCCTCCTATATTAGCATAAAATAATTATGAGATTTAAAATTTTAAATTAATTATAATTAAAAAAAGGCTTTTAAATAAATAAAGAAAATTAAGGATAAGTTTTCATACCTCTAGATATCTTCATGGTGTTTTTATGTAACCTTATAAGGCAAGGTCAATGTTATATCCATCTCCTTCAGCTTCCTTACTATTGCTGGTGTTCTCACTATCATATCTAGAGCTTTCAGCATTTTCATCCTCTTTCTTGCTCTCATCATACATAGCCATCTCTATGTCAGCATCCTCTTCATGTGAGATCGGACCTTTCTTATCAAATTTTATTGTGAG
Source organism: Dipteris shenzhenensis (assembly GCF_047967505.1). Lineage (NCBI taxonomy): Eukaryota > Viridiplantae > Streptophyta > Polypodiopsida > Gleicheniales > Dipteridaceae > Dipteris > Dipteris shenzhenensis. The sequence continues at coordinate 24,467,375 of NC_141612.1, forward strand.
AGAAGCCACGGTATCAAGGTATTCCAAGCAAGCAGGGGTCTCAATAATATTTATATGGTGTCCTTTTTTTATAAGAGCTTCAAACAAATGTCCCATTTGACACAATGTGACTTTCCATCCGGGCAGCATCAAAAATTCCATCATACTAATTAAAAAATCAACACTATTTGCTGGCCTTTCATAGTGATTTTCATTACAATGGAGGGGACTTGGAGCTTCATGTTCTTCCAGCACTAGTTGCAATCTCTTTGCATTCCCTCTTATGTTGTTCTATAAGGAGTGATCATTGTAAGGGCTCTTCATGTGCACAAGAAAAAGTTTTCAAGACTCTATATCTTGAGACCGCATTCTCTCTTGTCCCTCTTTCTTGAGTATATACCATTGTAAATCTTAAGCTCATTACCATATAGGGTAGCAGACATTTTTTCCTTGTCATCTTTATCAGCAAATATGACTATGTTACATAGTCCCACTCTACTTGCAATGGTGGTATGTAACATTTTGCCAAGGAGTTGACGAATGTCATCCGGTAATATTTCATAGACAAAGAAAAGTCTCTCCCAAGTAGTGTCATCGGACAAGAAATCATTCAATGAAACTCCTTGCGCTCAACACTCTTTCCAGACTCTGAAATGATCTCATGTATGAAAAAAAAGCCCTTGTTCAAATTTTTTGCTTTTCTGAGAGTGTGCTTATTGATTACCTTTTGTGCATATGCATACACATTTTTCGGAACGTCACTTGCAATAGAAGGAGTAATTTCAGATCCATCATCTTCTACCTTTACCCATTTGTGTGCCCAAGCCTTCTATTTAGCCGACGGTAAAGCTGATGCCATCTGCCTCACAATGCTATGATCAATTTTACATTGGCTAATTGGAATATTTTTTTTTGCCAGCAAATATTCAATTGCACTCTTTACTGCATCACACTTGACCTACTGGATGATGCAATCTTCCATGCACTGATCTTTATCCTTTTTGCCAAAAAACCATTCTTTGGACATTAATTTCTCTACAGCAAGACTTGCGCATTTGTTTGTGTATTTGTTTGGCAAGTTTCTTCGAGGCCTCCCCATCTGAGCCGTCATCTCTTTTTTCTCAATCTTCTTTGCCTTGTCTTTAATCAATGATGGAGCCTCATATGTGACATCTCCCTTCTCACATGTAAAACACACGTCTTTTATTTGATGAAAAACTTCATCACATGCAGTGCACCTCTCTTCTGTCACACCTCTCTCTCTCTCTCTCTCTCTCTCTCTCTCTCTCTCACAATCTCTCTCCCCCTCTCCCTCTCTCTCTCTCCCTCTATCTCTCGTGTAGCCCTCTCTCTCCCTCTCCCTCTCTCTCCCTCTCTTTCTCTCTCTATAGCTCGCTGCCATGGTAGCGGCACCTCTCATCTTTCACTTCGCCTCTCTTCCTTCACCTCTCCCTCTCTCGTGTGGCCCTCTCTCTCTAGCATGCTGCCACTGCCGCGACAATGGTACCTCTCTTCTTTTACCTCTCCCTCTCCCTCTCTCTCTCTCTCTCACTCTCTCTCGCGTGCTCCCTCTCTCCCTCTCCCTCTCTCTTGGCTCTCTCTGCCGATGCAACAAGACTCTCTCTCTTCCTATCTCTCTCTAAATGTCTCCCCTCCACTTTTCCCTCTCTCTCTCTCTCTTTTCTTCTCTCTCTAATTTCTCTCTCTATAATAAAATTTCAAAGAATAAAATTTAAAAAAAGTACCTGGAAGAAAGTTGAGATGTTTAAAATTTAAAAAAGTTACCTGGAAGAAAGTTGAGATGTATGCTTGTGCTTGCTTTTGTTCTTGCTCCTTCTTTTGCTTCTCCTCTTGCTCTTTCTTGTTGAAATGAGAGAAACAATGAGAGGAGGAGAGTATATATAAGAAAAGCTAGGGTTTTAAGTGCTTTTCTCTCTCATTGGTCCTTTTATATCATTGTCTCCTCTCCCATTGGCCTCTCCATCACATTATCTTCTCTTCCATTTGTCCCTCCATCCAAGTATCTCTATCCCTCCCACCCACTCCCACTCCCATCCTCCCACCCCCACCTCCCCCATTCCCACTCCCTCTCCCACTCCCACACCCATCCTCCCACCCCCCCACCTCCCCCATTCCCACTGCCTCTCCCACTCCCACTCCCACTCCCACTCCCATTCTCCCACCCCCACCCCCACCTCCCCCATTCCCACTCCCTCTCCCACTTCCACTCCCATCCTCCCCCACTCCCACTCCCATCCTCCCCCACTCCCACCCCCACCTCCCCTATTCCCACCCTCTCCCACTCCCACGCCCATCCTCCCACCCCCACCCCACTGCCACCTCCCCCATTCCCACTCCCTCTACCATTCTCCCACCCCCACCCCCACCTCCCCATTCCCACTCCCACTCCCATCCTCCCACCCGCACCCCCATCTCCCCCATTTCCACTCCCTCTCCCACTCCCACGCCCACCTCCACTCTCCTACTCCCACTCCCACTTTCACACTCCCACTCTCCCTTTCTCCCACTCCCATTTCCACATTCCTACTATCAATTCCACTCCCACTTATGAATCCTAATGAAAACTATTACTTAAATAAATGATATTACTCCAAATCACTCATAGGATTTAAAGTTTAGGGTTTGGTGGTTTGGGTTTAGGGTTTGGGGGTGGTTTAGAGATTAGGGGTTCGTTTTTACGGGTTAGGGTTTAGGATTTAAAGGGTCAAGATTAGCATTTACGGTTTAGGGACTAGGGGTTAGGGGTTCGAGATTAGGGTTTAGGGTTTAGGATTTAGAGGTTTAAGATTTAGAGATTAGAGATTAGGATGTAGGGATTAGGGGTTAGGATTTACAAGTTAGGGTTTGGGAGTTAGGTTTTGGGAGTTAAGGTTTGGAGAATCTAACTCTCATAAATTGGATCCACAGCAAGATGCGATGGGTCGTCTTCCTACAGATGCAGAGACGCGACGCGCATTTCACATAGGAACAAAGCTGTGGTTTATTGAGCAAGAGGCAATGGGAGCAACGGTCGATTGGGCTGAGGTGGCTGCTCACACAGTATAAGTCTACTCCTACTTGTAATCTCACTTTTTAAATTGTTTTATTCTTTAAGTTCCCATCTAATTTTGAATTTATATGGTTCTCTTAGGGTCAAAGCTCGAGCGTCCCATCACCGGAGGCAAGCGATCACCAGGGCCAAGGATCAGACGCACGTGACGAGGGTCAAGGAGAAGGCGCAGCTCATGAGGACCAAGGATCAGGCCAACAAGATGAGGATGAGGATGAGGACGATGAGGACGATTCGAATGAGTAGTAGTAGTAGTAGTAGTAGTAGTAGTAGTAGTAGTAGCAATTTGCATATACTTTGCCATGTATGTCATTTTGTATATCAGCTCATTTGAGTGATTTTGTATCACCCTTTTTGAAAGGGTAATTTTGTAATAAACAATGTTGTATATGTTCGACATGTATATGCTTTTGTTGCTCGATCATTTCATTTGAGCGATTTTATATCACCCTTTTTGCAAGGGAAATTTTGTAATAAAAAACTTTTTTTTGTAATTACAAAAAAAAAAAACATTAGTGGGGCAAAATAGGGCTTGCTATGGCCTTGTTTAGCCCCACTAATGCTTTTTTAAAAGTTCTGTTAATCGTCGCTATATAGCGACGTTTACCAGTGTCGCTATATAGCGATATTTATTAGCGTCGCTATAGAGCGACGCTTTATAGCGACCATTCTTTTTCGACACTTTTAATGACTTTAATAACGACGTTTGCGCCCATTTTTTTAAAATTTTTTTTGTAAAAAACGTCGGTATTTTTGTCAGAAAAGAGCCTATGCCTTGTAGTGTTAGTGCATGGATTAAAGTTTTTTGCACACATATGGATTGATTCCTTGTATCTACATGATAGCCATCAAGTTGTAACATCCGTTATGAAGGCAATTCACAATGTACATGCAAAAAAAGGTCGCCTATTAGCAACTTTGAGAGTATAAGTAGACAATTGCGTACAAGAGAATAAGAATGTACTTTTTTCTTTGCATTTTGCTCAATGCTAATCACCATAGAATCTTCAATGAGATCGAAGTTGGGTTTTTGTTGGTTGGGCACACACATGAGGATATCGATCAGACCTGTATTTAGCATGGTTTCAAGAGAACTAAAACACAAGGACATGGAGACGATGGATGACTTGATAAGAAAATGTGGGAGGCAAGTTGGTGGCCATAAAGAAGGAATAACCGGTATGCTCAATGGTTGAGAGGATGTATGATTGGAAGAGCTTTATTCTACCATTCATACAAAAAGGTGGTGATGCCCTGATAGGTCATAGCGCTTCACACTATTTTTGCTTTTTCTTAAAGGATGAAAAACCATTGATGCAGTGGCAACACTATTCTCTTGATAGAAAATGGAAACCTGAAGAACCTTACTCTCTCTTAACTTTAATTCCGAGCAAAGAAATGCGTCCAACATGGGCTCCTATAAAAGAATTCAGCGAGAAATCCAAAGGTGAAATAGAAGGCTTAAAAGCTTTTATTACATACAAAGAGAAAATGCTCCGAAGATTTCCTGATTGGAAGCCCTCTTGGAAGGAACACACTAGTGTTGTAATTAGCAAGACCTACCAATTGATAAAGGACCTTGCAAAAATGCAAGAAGATGATATTAAGGCAGAACGGCCTTTATTTTGACCAAATGTTGGTAACGACTTATGCCCAGCATGTGGTCTCTTTGAAAATTAGTTTGAATCGCTGCTCCCACGTCCATATTGTGGACCCAAGAAGAGAGAGTTTATGCCACAAATAGACATAGATGTCCATTGTTTTGTTGCAGTTCAACCATCGAATGATGAACATGAGAATGTAAAGTTTTGGGTTGCAAAAGTAGTTGACATGAGCATGGATGACCAAGGGAGAGCTACAACATTTACAGCGGTATGGTATGACCCAAGGGGTAGGAAGGAGAACCAGGATAACAATACATTGTATAATAGTTGTCTGAAAAAGGAATGGGTCCCGAACCATGATGCAATTTCAAGATTTTTCACAGAGACAGTCATAGTATCTTGGAAATCAAGGTCAAAGAAAACAAAGAAACACATGGGGTATGATGTAGAAGACAAAATAAAATTATTGCAACCAATTATTTCGCACATTACTGAGTTTATAAAGATGCTCGCCCAGGAGGAAGTAGAAGGAGATAGCACAAATGAAGAATGCCCATGATAACACCATTCAAATATCGAGAAAGAGTGAAGGTGGTGGTGGTGGTCAGATGAGAGTGAATGAAGATGGCACCCACGTGACAAGTGCTCATGTCTATATAAACCTTTTAATTTCTTGGATATTCAAGAGTGTTATAGTTTTCTGCATTGAAAGTAAAAAGAGTCTTGTAGGTCTCTTGTGTATATATTTTTTAAATTTTGTGAATCTTCAATAGCATGGTTTTTCATGGATTTAAACTAATAACTCAGGTTTTTAAATTTAAGATTATTTCTTAAAAACAAGAAATACAAAATTAGGATTTAATAGTAGTTTTTGCATTATTGGTGCAACATTGTAGAGAGATATTTTGAAATGTATTATGTTGAAATGACAGTGCCAGAAAGTAAACTTTTGTTTCTCGAATGACATTTTCATAAAGTAATTTTTTCATTTGGGAAGGATTTTAAGGAATAGTCCAAAAGTAGGCATATGAGTCCAAAATTAATGAAATAAGTGTTAGCTATCCCTAGAGGTCTTATCAAACTAGTTTTGATGAGCCATTATTGCAATCCATGGACCCTACAAAACCACCAAATATTCCTTTAGTGACATTTCCGAAGAGCCTTACCAACGGCATTAACAAATCCTTCTTGTCACTTAGAACAGTATTTGCAAGCCAATCATCCTTGATGTTAGCCAACCTAACCTCCTGTCAGACCAAACATTCTCTGCTTTAACTCACAACCCAACAACGTTTCACCATGAGAATCCCATATGCTCGTGAAAGAAATTAGTCCCTTAGAAAACAAACCTTTGACTTGCCTTGCAGCAAATACACACTTCTTACTCACTAGTGTTCACGAAAAACCCGGGTTAAGTGTCAGGTGAACGGAAGAATTTGGATTTCAGCTTGAAGAAAAAAAAAATAGAGCTAACAAAAACTTGCACCTTTTTTGCAAATATAGTTGTAAATTGTGTGAAAACCTCTAAATTTATGAAAATCTATCTCCAATTTTACGACCTTAGAGGTTTTTTGAATTGTTCCTAATGTTTTCTGTTACTTAAACAAAAACCGTGTATTGGGAGTCTCGACTCAGGAACCTAGGTCCTAGTGCTAAATTTAATAACAAGGGAGAGAGGTTGTGCAAACTGCATGGTGGAACTTTTGGGGGCAGGTCGAAGCACCAAAGTACGTCTAGGCGGTGTACAATCATTTGAAAAGAATAGTAATAATCGTAAATGCATGTACTCTGAGAAGTGAGCTCTGTCTGTTCTGCTTCTTCTGTCTCAAAGTACACGCGCTGTACACGCTCGATCGATATCACCTCGCAGCAGATGCGCATGAGACGCTTTTTCCTCTGCCGTTGTTGCCCAATGCCCATTTCCCACCATCGCCCCAGCACGCTTCCCGTCTTCCTCTCCCCTGGGTCCCTTCTTTGGATCTGCAGAAAATTCCACCTTTGATCCGGAGTCGGCGCCGCACCCTGCAGTGGCCCGCACCGGCTTTCTGCCTCACACAATCGCCGTTGACCTTCGATTCGGCGCGCTGCTTCTGCGCAGAATTCAGAGCTGTGGTTTTAGCCCTACGTCCACTTTGCGAATTCCAGGCAGTGCAGCCGGAGCACTGGTCATTAAATCTGCAAAAATTGGCCGAGAGGCTGACTTTGAGCGTTCCAGGCAGTGCAGCCGGCGTGCTGGTCATTGAGTTGCAGCAACAGGCCGAGAAAGAGGAGCTTTTTAAGGCGCGAGGGAACCCTCAGCTTTGGTCTGATCATGTCGTAGACGAGCGTGTTGAGTTGTATTTTTGCCTGCAACCGCGAGAAGAGCTTCTGGAGTACCATTGCCAACAAGCCTGGTATTGACTATGGTGTATATTGGACAGATCTTTCGGTCGGGAGTTGGTATCAATTTCTGGCCGTAGTCTTCGTCCTGCACGGTGTACAGGTCCTGTTCCAGCAGCCCGAACTGCCTTTTCCACCGAAACAAGAGCGATGGCGATGGGAAGATAGAGACGGTGTTCGCCGAGCTACAGATGGTGCAATCATCCAGATCGTCATCTCCATCTTCCTACAGGACTCAATTCTGCTGCTGTGAGGTGAGGGGTTTTGCTGAACTCTATCGCATGGCACATGGTGCACGTTGCGCACTCATTCGCCATCTTGCAGGCCTCCGTTTGAACCCCTTTTACGTATAGAATTTTCACGGGACATTGGCGATAGTCTGGATTATTGTGGATATGTTGGATCTTCATGACATTTTTTCAGTTTCTCGTCGTTTCAAGCTTAGTCGCGAAGGTACTTTTCATGCTAGCCTGCGCACGCACCACTCAGGAAAGGAGCGCCACGGCTTTCGTCCCCACGACTCGCCTTGTTTATGCTAGATCCTCTGAACGCATACTCATGGATCTGGCGATTATGACCGTTTGATTGACAGCAGCCAATAAATCCTCAACTGTGAGGATGATGCGCTTCAGAATTCTCTCTACGACCAACGGGGTAGTCTGGCGCGCATGGCTTGTCACAGATTCCTAATTTCGGTTTGTCTGGCATGGCTCGCCCCTAGATATACCAGACATTTCAGGAGCGGAACTTATCGTGATCATAGCAGCCTGGATGGGCTCTTTTCTACGTGGCTATGGTAAGGTACAGCTTGCTACTTAGGATGTCTCGACTCTACAAGCTCTTTTTGGTTCTGATAGTCTGGTACTGTGTATTTGTAGCGAAGTGGCAGAAGAAACCACAGCCGAGGGCTACGTCCCAACTCTCAAACGACAAAGCACAAAAGCAATGGTAAGGCAAACTTTGAGACGGCTGATTACGGCGTGGATCGTTACTGATATTCATTGAACGCTTCTTAAATATTTAGCTTCAGCATTCTGGAAAACCGATTTGTAGACGTTGTCGTCTCTAGTTGCACAAGAGGCTCAATTGTATCTCCATCCTGTAATTAACGTCGAGTGTCATTCGAAGGTGCCATTGATACAATTTCTCTCGAAAAATGATCTCTCGGTGCGATCTGTAGTTTTCCGGCTTGTTTAACCTCTGGTTAGGTGCTGGCGATCTTGGATCAGGAACGAGAAAGTGAAGATCCAAGTGTTTCCTACGGCCACACCCCCTCCAGCTCCCTCTACCGATGATTTCATCAATCGTGGGCGTTTCGACATTAATAGCGTGGAGTTTGATCCTGAGAAAGACTATGCGCAGGTGAGATGGGCTCGATCAAATTCCAATTCTGCTGCCCATTTCTGCTGCAGAAGAATACGATCTTGAACATCGTCTTCTTTCCACCAGGTGCTTGCTGAGGCTCGGAGGCACCTGGAAAGCTCCGGAACAGCTTCAGACGTGCAAGCCGGGTCCAACGTCTCCTCCAAACCGATATCCTGGCTCCAAAACTCTCCGCAATTAGCTGCTTATCGCAAATTGGAATCGGCTTGCGCAGCGCAGACGATTAGGGCATCAAGGGCGCCAGGCACCAAACTGTGGAGGTCCCTCTTCTTCTGGCCGAGATCCAAGAAGAAGAAGCAGCAGCAGCAGCAGCAAGAAGGAGAAGATGAGGCAGCAGAAGGAATCGAGAGTATCTTCGCGACACCGCAGCACCCGTCCTTCAAGCCGCCGAGGAAGTCGTCGTCGAGGAAGGGGAGCAGTGAAGAGCTGAGGGCGAACTCGGGGCCGATCTTGTACACCGACGGGCTACCGAGCGGGCCGTCGCCGTCTAATCGAAGTAGAGGAAGGAAGCCATGGTCGGGGACGATAATGCTGTTCTACGGGGGGGGAGGTGGGGGATTGTCGCCATACGATGAATTGAAGAAGGAGCAGAAGGCGAAGCCGTGCTCGACGTCGCTTCCACTATATTCGGTGTGAGCGGAGGGGATGAGCTGCTTCTTGTAAGAGCTTCGTTTCCGGCAAGCACCCAAGAAAGATCTGGACTGTGCATCTGCTTCCATCTTGCTGCTGCTGCTGCTGCTTCGCTTCTTCTTCCTCTGCGGCTGCTGCTTCCACTGTATTCGGTGTGGCCGGTGGAGGGGATGACTTCCTTGTAAGAGCTTGGTTTCCAGCAAGCACACAAGAAATATCTTCATTATCTTCTTCTTCTTCTTCTTCTTCTTCTTCTTCCTCTGCTGTTGCTGCTGCTTCGCCTGATGCTTCGCTTCTTCTTGCAGGGCATATAAGCAGCAACGCCGGCAGGCACTGCTGCCAATGCTCCTGCTGCTGCTGCTGCTTCTTCGCTTGTTCTTGGACGTAGCAGCAACGCCTGCTCTGCTTCCAATGCTTCTACTTAAGGGCGTCTTCCAAAGAAGAGACACAAAGAGCCTTAAATCAACTTGTTGTGTTTCTTCATTTTAACTTTGTGTCCTCTTTCTTTGTTAGCACTGGCTCCTTAAGACACAATGCTTTAGAATGGGTTTTGGGACTTGTTGAGAGGGGTTGTGTAAAAATCTACGTCATTCTTCTTTTGAAAATTAAAAAAGACTCAAGTTCAGTGTGGTTCTTCCACGTGTACTAGGGTGAAATCTGGATTGGACTGTGGAACGTGAGCTCTTACGTGCATATAGGGGTAGGGTCATCTTCTTCCTCCCTTCCTTTTACGTCAAGTGGAGTGAATCTATGCTGTAAGCTGCCTTCCTATGGTTTCTCAGTTTGTGCGACATTGTTGTTTTGCTGGTTCATCCACAAGAAGCTTGAGACCTTCACCGATCGAGTGTTTTCTAGAACCTAGGAAGTTCTCAGTCTCCTCGATCTTGGTTTAGGAGAGTTGTAATCGTAGCCTGTGAGACAGCTTTGCGAGTTCAAATTACTCATCTTTTTCTATCATCAGAGTAGTTGCGGCGAGCTCTTTTGCTTCTGATTTGTAAAGAAGATGATCAATATCTCGTGAGCTTTCCCTGACTTTTGCAAATCCTTCGCCATATATGGCATGTTTCTCGAGGTCGAGATTACTCCTCAAGGACGATGTGAATGGGTGACCTAGCAGCCACCAGTCTTGCCTGGCTTGGATCGACAACCCTCTCCTCGTGTTCCCTTCCCTACCGGTCGAACCCCCTTCCCCTCACCTCTCCGCTAGCTATAGCTCAAGACCTGTCTGCAATGTCTTCCCTCCTCTCGAAAATCCCCACGCTTGCGTCCTCGCCATGGGCCTTGCCGCTCCCTCCAACCAAATCAACCAAACTACTTACCACGGTTGGTACTTCAACATCACTAACTGCAGTGACAAAGTTGAGCTGAAGTGCAAGATGCAGCGCATCTCTAAGTCTCTCCTCCCCTTTGCTGTAGGCTTTCCCTAGGCTGCCTACCGCTTCGGGAGATGTTGCTCGTGTTTACTCTTATTTCTTGTGCGCACACGTACGTGAGCACACACGTGTATGTACCTGCACGTGTTTTTTTTGTGAGTGTCTGTGTGTCTCTCTTTAGGCAGGCAACATAGTGGAACCAAACCCCCTTTCTGCCCTCTCATTGAGCCATGTGGCACACTATAAAAAGCAATCCCAAACCCACATGAGCAAATCCTATATTTGATGTTGCTAGATACTACCTCCTTGGGTCTAGTTTCTCTCCCTCCTTTCTTGTTAGGTAGTGGCTTGCAACGAGATTCTGTCCGCCTAGCCTGACTCCGTTCACTACTGCTGCCTGCCCGGTTCTAGTTGTTTTCTTCTGTTGGGCACTACTGAGACGACATTCCTACTAGGATTCAAGCGTATCTTTTTCCCTTGTTAGCATGCGCGCCGGTGTGCCTGTCTGTCTCTCTTTTCTTCTGGTGGGCACTTCCCATACTGGATTTAAATGTGTATCATCAATCCTCAAAGAATTTGGGTAGAGTCGCTATAATAGGATTCACCCACAAGTTTTTTGCGTGCCTGTTTAGCTTTTCATCTAATGACTTTTCCTACCACCCGTAGTGAGTATTCCGATTATCAATTACGTTTATATGGGCTAAATTCGTGATCTTAGGACATTTTATAAGTCAATAAAATGTTGTTTGTCAAGTTTGGCCATTCCAATGACCATTTCTGAGAAATGTAAAAGGATTTGATCGTGGTGTAGAAGGCAAAGTTGATCAAAACATTTTGAAAAAAAACACCAACACCTTCCATGACGTGAAATTTTTATTTAATGTTTGAGCTTCCCCCACATCACCTTGTAAAAGACGAATGCATTTCATGTACAATTTTAAAAAAAGGATTTTAAAGGGATAGATGAAGGAAATTTTCAATTTTGGCCATTCTAATCGAGATGTTGTAGGTTGTAGATTAAAAGGGAATTTAATCGCAGTGTGGGGAGTGTTCAAAAATGCCAAAATCCATCACAGTTTGAATTTGGCCATTTGGAGGGTGTTCAAATGAAAAAATTCGTGCCATGGTAGATTTTGGCATTTTTGGACAACCTACAACATCCCGATCAGCTTTATCTTCAATGTTATGGTCAAATTCCTTCTAGATTTGTGAGAAAGTCATTAGAATGACCAAAATTATCAAATTTTTTCATCTACCCCGTTAAAATCCATATTTCTTCATAGATAATCACGAGATGTATCAACTTCAACATAGATAAACATAGAAAAGAAAATATTTACAAAGTGACTAGCTTATGATAGTGGGTGAAGATGCCAAGGCAACTTGTGTACCTTGTAAAGCAGTTGTTTTAAGACCCCTTCGGTAATAGATTTTCTATATTCTTTCCCTTGGAGGCATCTTGTAGGTTGTCTATGTCAATGTAAGTTTTAATTACTCTAAAACATTTTGATCTTCCCTACATCACCTTGACAACTTTCATTTTCTTTGTTTATCTTGGCTTTGGAGGCACCTTATACGTTGGCTATATTAATGTAATTTTTTATTTAATATCCCTACATCACCCTGAAAAAGTTTGATGCAGTTCATGATTTGCGTGTGGAAATATATATTTTGAAGGGGAGTTCAATAACTTTGGTCTTTCACTACATCACCTTATAAAAGTCTCATTTTCTATGTTTATCTCAAGCTCTTGGAGGCTGCACCTTGTAGGTTGGCTATGTTCTTGTTCTTTTTAGTTTACTCTTTGAGCTTCCCCTACATCACCTTGTATAAAGAAATATAGGTTTAACAGTACTAGATGAAGGAAACAGACAACTTTGGCCAAAGTACTAGCTATGAGAGAAAGAAGATCCGCAGAGATAGTAGGCGCTACACCCTCTTTGATGGGGTATTGTACCATCAAGGCATGGATGGGGTACTATGACGGGCCATTGATGCAAATGAAGTGCCTAAGGTATTGAAGTATTATCATGATGGATTTTGTGGAGGCCACTATGCCAGTGACTATACAGCTAAGAAGATTTTACATGCTGGATACTATTGGCTGACCTTGTTCAAGGATGTCATTTTGTATTGCAAAACCTCTGAACCATGTCAATTCTTTGGTAGGAAGGATTTGCGTCCTGGGCAACATCACCCAGTGATGTCCATCCATCCGTTTCAGAAGTGGGGAATAGATTTTGTCGGGCCCTTGCCCATGACTGCCCGCAAAAAGAAGTATCTTTTGGTAGCCACTCAGTATGTCACTAAGTGGGCTGAAGCTATCGCCCTCCCCGCTGCAAATGGTAAGGCAGTTTCATATTTCATATTTGAACGTATCTGCACAAGGTTTGGGACACTCATGGAAATAGTCTTTGACCATGGGAGTCCATTCTTAAATGAAGCAGTGGAGTTACTCATGGATCGCATGGGTATTGATCATCACACTTCTAGCATCTATTATCCAGCATCCATGGGTCAAACGGAGCGGACCAATGGCCTCCTTTGTAAAACCATGGGAAAAATGGCCACAAGGAACAGGAGCTAGTGGGATCAGAAGGTCACTGAAGCCCTGTGGGCTTACAACATCACTCATAAACACTTCTTTTGAGTTGGTGTATGGTACTGAGGCAGTTTTACCACTAGAGATAGAGATTCCGGCCTTGAGATTGGCACAAGAACAGATGATGATAGAAGATGAACATGTAGAGGCCAGATTGGTGCAACTTGAGAAGCTAGATGAAACCCGACGCCTTGCACTACACCAAACAGAGATCCAAAAGAATCGACAAAAGGCCCGCTTGGATGCTAAGATTCGCAAGGGATGGGAAAGACGCTTTGCTGAGGGGGATGCTGTGCTATGCTTTGATAACAGATTGGACCACCAAATGGATAAGAAGTTTCTGCCACTATGGACCGGTCCATACAAAGTCATCAAGGAGCGTAGCAATGGGTCTGTAAAAGTTCAAGAGCTGCATGAGCCATATGGCAAGAAGGTGAGATTGGCACAAGAACAGATGATGACAGAAGATGAACATGTAGAGGCCAGATTGGTGCAACTTGAGAAGCTAGATGAAACCCGACGCCTTGCACTACACCAAACAGAGATCCAAAAGAATCGACAAAAGGCCTGCTTGGATGCTAAGATTCGCAAGGGATGGGAAAGACGCTTTGCTGAGGGGGATGCTGTGCTATGCTTTGATAACAGATTGGACCACCAAATGGATAAGAAGTTTCTGCCACTATGGACCGGTCCATACAAAGTCATCAAGGAGCGTAGCAATGGGTCTGTAAAAGTTCAAGAGCTGCATGAGCCATATGGCAAGAAGGTGATCAACAAGCATTATCTCAAGCCCTTCTTTGTGCGTGATGGTCCCAGGCATGGAAATGTTGTGCATTCCCTGCCTAGGGGGGGGAACTGTTATGGATAAATTTGACCAAAGTAAAAAGGCATAAATATGAGTGTGTGTTTGTATGTGTGGCAATAGTATAATAAAATATGGTGTGCATAGGGCCCAGGGTTAAGGTGGCAAGGCATGACCATGTGCCACCCTTCCACGTAAGAGGACCCATAAGGTGTGATGTACATAATCCATGGTAGTAATATTATAAAATGTAAGGTGGCATGGCTCCTCCATGATCCACCCCTCCACCTAGGCTGCATTTAGTGAGATATGGCCCAAAGTCCATGGGAAAAGTAACATAAAATAGGTGGAGATGGATATTATATTGGGTTATTCCCTCCATATAGGATAGGCCCATGTGGGGGAGGTATAGAAGGTCCAAGAGTGCAAGTTAAATAATGGGGAAAGTAGGATAAGGTGGCAAGATTCCTTGTACCAACCATCCACTTGTCCTCCTAGATGTTTGAACGTATTATAAAATTGGGAAGAGACCAAGGGAGTATCATAGACTTGGGATATGGGAGTTGATATACGTGGAAAAATGTGGCCAAGCATTATCGCACACAATTGAGAGTGCGTAACTGCCTAGCCCACATAGGAGTCTCTTCCACACACACCATACATGTGGGAGGATGCATTTATTGGGAGAGACCCCCTCTCTTGGCTATAAAAGGAGGGCCTCGGCTATTCCTTGATGAGACATGCTCATTCTTGTAAAGCCACCTACCTAGTACTTTGATTTCCCTCTTCCCTTCCTTTCAAATAAAGCATGCCCCTCTTCCCTTGATGTCTCCACCTTTACATTCCTCTTCCCATCATGTACATACTTCCCTTCCCCCTCTCCCTTTCCCCTTTTGCCATAGTCTCCTTCTTCATCCCCTCCCCTTCTAATCCCTTTCCCCTCCCATGATAACGTTTCGCCCTCACGTTCTCCTTTCCTCTATGGCCCTTGAGCGTCACCATGCTTAGTGTCTAGCCTCTTGTCCTGATTTCTTTTCTAGCTAATAGTACACATAAACATATATCCTCCAAATACACCTTAGGTTGATTAGATGATCACTCATACATAAAGTCATTTTGAGAGTTTTCCCAAAGCAACACAACAAATGAGTCAAGCTTTTCAAATTGACTTTGGGTCGATTTGGTTACTACTCTCATACACTTTTTGACATACCACACACACACACACACACATACACACACACAAAGCATATTCTAAGGTTCACCTACATACATGATCACTGAGATGCCACAAAATAATTATCATAAAGGCCTAACTTTTCAAATCAAGCTTGGGTCAGTTTGATGATCACTCACCCACACAAACAAATGGCATACCTTAGGTCGATTTGTGCACTTCATGGAGGATCACTGCAAATCGAACATAGGTCAATTTGTGCACTTCATGAATGTTTCTTTTGATTCACACATACACACAAATACATTAGAACTCCTTACAAGCTTCTCAAATCAAGATGTGACAAACACACACGATTTAAAATTTTATAAAAACAAAACACACAAAATCGAACTTGGGTCGATTAAACGTGTAGTGCTCATTAGGCATTCCCACAAACTATAAGGCTTTTAAAGATGCAAATCGACCTTGGGTCGATTTGAGAAGAGATAGTATAGGGTACCAAGTAGGATACCCACCCACACTACAAAAAGCCCTTAGGTCAATTTGATAAGTGACATCTTGGGGTGCTAAGTATAAAGACCAGGAGCGACAAATCCACCTTGGGTCAATTTGATAATTTCTTTTGCACACACAAAGACATACACTCTGCATACATCCCCTAACTCTTTAAAATCATTGCATGCCTTGCAAACACCCTACAAATCAACCTTGGGTCGAGTTGAGAAGAGATAGCATAGGCTACACATAAACATATATCCTCCAAATACACGTTAGGTCGATTAGATGATCACTCATACATAAGACATTTTGAGAGTTTTCCCAAAGCAACACAACAAATGAGTCAAGCTTTTCAAATTGACCTTGGGACAATTTTATAACTACTCACACACTTTTTGAGATGACCACACACACACACACACACACACACATAAAGCATATTCTAAGGTTCACCTACATATGTGATCATCACTAAGATGTCACAAAAGAATTATCATAATGGCCTAGCATTTCAAATCGAACTTGGGTCGGTTTGATGATCACTCACCCACACAAACAAATGGCATACCTTAGCTCGATTTGTGCACTTCATGGAGGATCACTCCAAATCGACATTAGATCAATTTATGCACTTCATGGAGGATCACTACAAATCGACCTTAGGTCCATTTGTGCACTTCATGAATGTTTCGTATGAACAAAAGAGATATGAGCAAGAGTGGTATAAGGAAAAGAGTTGGCCCTCCCTTCAAAAGTTGACTTGTATAAAAGGTCAAATGGTCGACTTTGGTCTTCATTGTTGTATGCACAAGTTTGGAATACAAGCTATCTCTTCTCTTCCAAGAGTGTCTTTGGGTGTTCTCTTGTTTCCTTTGTAAGCAACCTTGTGTTTGCCACTCCATCCCCCTTCATTCCCTTCTTCCTTCCTCCCTCTCCCTCCATTCTCCTCTCTCCTCTTCTCTCTATTTCTCCCCTCTCCCCCTTCCCTCTTTCTCTCATGGAAACACATTGCAACAATCCGGGAGCCGCTTGAGCGACACTTGCAGATGGCCTATGCTTGCATTTCTTTCACAAGAAGTAGCTCTGAGTGGAGATTCTGTCATCATTCCTTCAAGATCCCCATGACACGTGAGTCACCATTGAGCCTACAAAGTACTCAATTGTAATTGGCAAGGTATAGGCTATCACATGCTACGTATGACTGTTATATGCTAATATTATTTAGTATTATCTGGTACTATTGTCATATGCCCTTAGATGCTACGTACCACTATTACATGCTATTTGGTACTACTTAATACTATCTAGGTACTACTGACATATTCTCTCACATGCTAAGTATTATTGTCATATGCTATTTAGTACCATTTAGTACTATTTACATACTACTATTATGATTCTCTCAGCCTCCTAAGTACCACTATCATTATCCTATTTAGTACCACTTATCATACGCTAAGTACCACTATCATATGCCACTTAGTACTATTTAAGTACTACTGTCATACTCCCAGATGAAAAAATACTATTGTCATATGCTACTTAGTACTATTTAGTACTATCTAGGTACTAATGTCATACTTTGAGATGCAAAGTACCACTATCATATGCTACTTAGTACTAATTAGTACTGTATATGTACTACCGTCATTCTCTCATATGCAAAGTACTACTATCGTATGCTTCTTAGTACTATTTAGTACTAATTAGGTACTACTACCATAATCCTCAAGGGGTTCACCTCCCAAAATTTTAGTGTACCATGCGCATTCAAAAAGAGGAGTATTTTAATTTTGCTTTTGGAAAAAATGGTTTACAATGACAAGAGGGGGTTTTGAATTCAACTTTAGAATAAAATATTTTATTTATAAGCAAAGACGGGTGGTTTTATTGGGTAAAAAATTGTAGTTGATGGGTTTTTTTAATACCCCTTGAATGCACGTGATACCTAGGATTTCTTAGTAGTGCACCCTCGAGCCATAATCCTAGATGATAATACTATTGTCATATGCTACTTAGTACTAGGTTAGTACCATTTAGTACTATTTAGGTACTAATGTCATACTCTGAGATGAGAAGTGCTAGTATCATATGCCACTTAGTATTATTGAGTACTATATATGTACTACTATCATCCTCTCATATGCAAAGTACCGCTATCATATGCTACTTAGGTACTACTATCACACTCTCAAATGCAAATTACCACTATCATACTCTTAGCACTACGTTTTAGGTACTACTGTCATATGATATTTAGTACCATTTAGCACTATTTATGTACTACAGTCATACTCTTAGCACTACATTTTGGTACTACTTAGGTACTACTATTATACTCTATCAGATACTAAGTATATAAGGCATTTGCTTGTGGTGCACATTGGCCAATGAAATCATAAATATTTCCCAATACCACGTCCATTGTAACAAGATCATGATAAAAAGAGGAACTTCAATGAATTTTTTTGTCTCCAAATTGTAATGGGTGATATCCATAATTTTTCGATAATACTAAATAGCTACTCCATAGAACTAAATGACTTCTTAGTGTTACTTCTAAAT
The DNA here is from genome assembly GCF_047967505.1 of Dipteris shenzhenensis. NCBI lineage: Eukaryota > Viridiplantae > Streptophyta > Polypodiopsida > Gleicheniales > Dipteridaceae > Dipteris > Dipteris shenzhenensis. The sequence continues at coordinate 24,485,440 of NC_141612.1, forward strand.
TTGCACTAGTAGTAGTAATAAATAGCTACTAATTTTCTATAGGTAGAATTCTTCATGAATTTCATAGAGTTTGAGCCAGAGGTTAACATTGGCTTCCATGCATTTGGGAATCTTAAACCACACTACATTTTACAACTAAAAGAAATGAATACTTGCTGCTATGTTTATCATACAGTATAGATTTGATGTGACTAGTAGTGAATTACATGACACAAGATATGTCATTGTTGCATGGAGCTCTGTGTGATTGCTTATACAAGATTTCTAGGCCACTAGGAGAAGAAACTTGTGGATCCAACAATAGCACCTACTCTTCTATATTTGAAATATGTAGGTCAATAGTATGTCTAAAGAAAGAGAATGTTTAATGGCATAATTTTATTCCTTACATTGCAAATGTGAGCAATTTTCAAAACCAATCTTTCGCCCACACGAGCTGAATGATGCAAACGATGCATTGATATGGTGGAAGGCCTATAAGTATGTCATTGAGAATCAAAATAAGAGAATCAAACTTGTATACAAGGAAACAACCCCATCCACCATCATCCCACAATTTTGGCACCACTAATAGGTTTTTATGACCCACAACTTTTATAGGTACGACTAGCAACACTTTCAATTTAAAGAGTGCATCAAAACTTTTCTAGACGATGTGGTGGTGTTAGTTGTTGATGTTGCAAAGAACTACACTTTTAAAGTGCAGAATGAAACCCAATGGATGCATTGGCATAATGACCAATGTACCATCATGGTTCATATTTTCTATTGATGGGAGATTGGGAGAGATTAAAAAGTAATCCATCTTTTACATTTTAGATGACAAGTAGCATGATACACTATTTGTGTAGCATTTCTTTATGCTCCACTACCAATGCCTATTGTCTGAAGTCTGAAGTTGAAAAGACATTGAGTTTGGTCAAATGGGGCAGCATCTCAGTTCAAGGTAGCATACTTCATTGCAAGGTAAGGTATTTGCTACAGGCCCTTGTTAATTCTACATCAATGTGAATATGCTACACAATTTGAAGTGCTATATAACAACTTCTTCCTCTTTTGGCTATGCTAGGTACTACTCTTTGACTACCATTTAGATGATGCACAGATTCTTTGGTAGTTGTCCTAACAAGGGATAATATAATGGTGTTGGTGTAGTGATAAAGCATGCACTAACTAGCAAGCAAGTGGATGCACATAGTACGAAGCTATAGAATTCTCATGAGGTTGTGGACTGGTTGATTTTGAAGATGAGAGATAATGTGAAGCAAAAACTCTTCATGAAAGTGAAGGTGGATTATGTTGACAGGACTAAGGCATGGGATTGCCAAGACATCAAAGGAACTCAGTCAAGGCATTTCATATTGGGTTTTAGTCACAAATATCCTACATAAGTCCTACTCAAAGGTTCATCATGCTTTTGTCATTTGCATGGATGAGTCATGGGACAAGTGCAACAATTTATCTCATTCAGGTACCTAGACCTTGCACAAGTTGGGAACACATCAAGGGAATTAAATGGATGAAATAGCCATAGAGGATGATATTGCATACTCAATAGACAGAGACTAGCTAGCAAACATGCTTGAGATGGGTGACCATTCTGCAGTGCTTACATCCCCTACAAATATTATGATGATGATGATCATTACGTTGTGCTATGCAAGCAATCCAAAACAGTCCTTATAGAGCAAGTCAAGATGGTTGGGGTAATGTGTTCAACGTTGGAGATGAACTGGTGTATGGAATATTCTACACAAAACTCCCTAGTGGAAGAAGTAGTTATTTTCTATGTAATGAGGCATCACTTGCTATAGTGCATGCTGATGCAGTGTTGGCAATCAAGTTCCAGATGCTACAAGTAACTTCACAAGTTTAAACACCATAGAATGGTAAATCGTATCCTCATGGAGGTGCATGAATCAATATTGGCAAACGTTTCATTGTGAGATCTGCATGATAGTTAAGAGAACTTATGGAAATCCAATGTAACCATCAAAAAAGTACTGGTAGTATAGTACTTCTTTAGTGTTTATTTGGTAATGTTTTCTTGCTAAATAAAAAGAGTTCATCATATGTACATCTCCTTTGAAATAGAGGGCTATTTTATTATTATTGGGTCAAAATGTACATCTCCTTTGAAAACACAAGTAGCATGGCCTATTATCAACAGGTTAGGACCTATAGCTATAAGCAAGGTAAAGTGGTATGTCCTTGGCAATACTTTTGTTAGTGCATTTAAGGAACTTAGACAACAAATCCCTTTGCATTCTCTCAAGGTCTTGGCTTTACAACAAGGCCATCTCCTTTAGAACAAAAGTATAATTGATCATCATGAGGGAGCGAGAGACATGAGTAATAGAGATGATCTAGCATACCACAGCAACAGAAAGCGAACAACCTCTCAAGATTCAATCAACTCAAGAGATGATAAGTGTTAAACATTTGCTATCTCAATCTTTAGTACTTTTTTTTACTACAAAACTCTTTTACTTTAGTACCACAATCCTTTCAAATTACGAGTTCATTACTGAATCAAAAAGAGCACTATTTTATTATTAAATAAAAAAGAGTTCATCATATGTACATCTCTTTTGAAGGGACCAAACAAAGCTTGATGAGCTAGTATATCCATAGTATTAAAATAACCAGAGTAATATCCAAGGTGTTAATAACCTCAAAGGAACCCAAGAAAATAACAGTTCTGAGGTAAGTGTGACCAAGGTAAGTAAACCAGAGCCTAAAGAAACTACATTCTTTCTTCACTCCATCTTAAGACGGGGGAATAGGAACATGAGATGGGGACACAGTAGCATGAAAGTCTAGCAACAAATGTGGGGGTTAAAGGTCACTCTTTACCTCGATTATGTACAATACTCAAACACATATATAAATGAATGAAAAAGAAGATTAGGGTGTTTTGCACACACCAAAAACTTGTGTGGCTCTCTATTTCTCTCTCTTTCTCTCTCTCTCTCTCTCTCTTCTATTCTGCTTCCATTGAGAGAACTCTCAACTATTATCAGAGCCTGGGTGATCTAGCTGAGCATGCATGAATGCCTAGAAGCTTAGCAGCTCTGTGGGAGGAAGGAGAAGCTCTGTGGGAAGCTTTGTGGATGACTTTACTTGCACCCAAGTGCACAGAGACCTTGCAGGAACCTTTGGAAAAGTCACTTTGGTTTTGCAAAGTGGTTTTGAGATCCTGTTAAGTGTTTTCAAAGAAAAAGTCGTTTTTTAAGCTTTTCCCTATTCCGTTCGATGATAGAGACTCCGTATTGACTTGTAGAGGCAACCATTTCCTGCTTTTGGTGTCCATTTCACTTTAAGAGCTTGGAAACACCTTCATTCTTGAATTTGGGATCATTTTGTTGGATTCCTGACTCACTGTGTCAGTTTCAACGTTTTTTTGCCCGGGTGTTGGAACTCAAGTTTGGGGCAACCATTTGAAGATCTGTCAGTTCCGGTGGACTTAGGAGGTCCTAAAACTTCTATGTTGCTCATCATTTGCACTCCAGTGGAGTTTACAAATAGTTCAGTTTCCAAAAACGTTTTTCAGTCCGTGTTAAACCCAGTGATTGGGACCATGGTTTCCAAAACCGTCTATCCCATTGTGTTCGGACACCTAAAAACCCCTATCTATCAATTCTTGAGCGATTCAGTGGAGTATTTTCAGAGTTATAGATCTCTATGTATTTGATTTTGTCTCTCTGTTATGCATTTTTCATTCTAAGGTTTTGAAACCTTAGATTCATGCCACATGGTAATGGATAAGTGTTGACTCCCATTTCTCACTCATCGGTTGGGATTTTGGAGTTCCAGTAGAAGAGAGGTATTTGCAGATTGTCTTGCTGAGTCCAATTATGCAATGGCACCCATGTTTTAAGGCATCTCAAGTTCTTTTTTCAGTAGTGGTCATTGCTGTGGGACCATGATTTCTTTAGCATACCTTATGCAGATCACTCTGGCTGCAGTTTGAGCCATGTGCGCTCATTCGTGGTGTGCATTAGGTTGCAGTGGATGATTTATAGGCCATTTGGATGAATTACAATCCTTATTGGATGTGCTAATAGGCCCAGATTACCTTGTGGGATGCTATTTTTTATGGACGCTTTGCACATGGATGTTATTTTATGCTGAGGGACAGCTTTGACACATTGCAGTTGATGCACTGATAGTGATATGCTCTCTTGGATGAGATATTGTTGATACATATGCCCACGGATGCTGTTTATGCTTGAGCCATTTGGCACTTATTGGCATTTTGGATTGCCATTGTAGTTCGCATTTTCTTTTGGGCCAGATTTGCTCATATGGATGCATAGTATATGCACATGAGTCAACTGCATCTTTTGATGCTTTGAGCTTTGAGTTTTGGTGATATTTCACTCTATTGTGGCATACACATTTGGGTGCACCTGGTATTTGGCGTGATTCTCTCTTGCAAGCACTAGCATTCGGGATTTTGCTTTATTTGCATCATGGCATCCTCTTCCATGTCTGAAAAGGAGTTTTTCAGCATTAAAAAGTTTTATGGGACAAACTTTTCTTTGTGGAAAGAACAGATAAGGGATGTGCTTATTCAAAAGAAGCAGATAAAACCCCTGCAAGGGATTGCAACTAAGCCTGTAGCTATGTCCATAGATGAATGGAATGAGTTGGATGCATTGGCAAAGTCTACCATTAGACTTCATCTTGGGGAGACAGTTTATTTCATAGTAGTCACTAAAAAGACTACGGAAGCTTTATGGAAAAAGTTGTGTGCTACATATGAGAAAGAGATTGCCTCAAATAAAGTCTATCTCATGAAAAGATTGTTTGACATGCACATGAAGGAGGGAGTATCCATAGCTTTGCACTTGAATGAATTTAATATCATTTTCAGTCAGCTTCAAGCTCAAAAGCTGAATTTTGATGCGAAAATGAGGGCAATATTTCTCTTATGCTCATTACCATCCTCATGGGATACTTTCCATACTGCTATCAGTAACTCTGCACCTGGTGGAGTATTGAACTTTGATGATGTGGTTGGTAGCTTGTTGGCCGAGGAGATTAGACGGAACGCAATGGAAGGAAACAAGCAAGATGCAGCCTTAAATGTGCAAAGGGGCAGATCAAAGTCCAGGGGGAAGTTTCAAGAAAGAGGGAAGTCTCGTAACAAGTCCAAGGCATGGAACATTGAGTATCACTATTGTGGCAAGAAGGGCCGTATGAAAAAGGATTGCTATAAGCTTAAAAGAGAGCAAAAGGATAAGAAATAGAATGAAAATTGGGGTGCAAATCAGAAGGAAGAGAGTCCAAGGGAGGACAAAGGAAAAGTGAAGATCGAGGAGATCAATGCAGTCACACATGATAGTGACAATGACATTCTCTTCATGTCTAGTTTATCTACAGAGTTTCTTACCACTTCAGATGATGCATATTCCCAGGATTGGATTTTGGATTCTGGTGCTTCATTTTATGCTACTCCCCATAGGGAATGGTTCTCCACTTATGACAGTGGAAAGACAAGTTGTGTGCATCTTGAAAATGAGTATGCATGTGACATAGTGGAAGTAGGTGACATAAAGTTTTCTTTTGCAAATGGGTCTGCATTTATTTTGAAAAATGTGAGACATGTGCCTCAGCTGACCAAGAGTCTCATTTCAATGGGTCAGCTAGATGATGCTGGTTTTCAGACCATCTTTGGTTCTAGGAGTTGGAAAATTTAGAAGCGCTCTATGCTTTTGGCCAGGGGTGCCAAGTGTCGGACTTTGTATCCCTTACATGTATCAGGGGTGTTTGATCATGTTGTTGCAATAACCGAGCAGCCAATCACTTCTTTATGGCATTGCCGGTTGTGCCATATGAGCCAAAATGGGATGAAACTCTTATGCCATTTGGGTTATGTACCGCATTTGAGTTTCTCTGATTTTGAATTTTGTGAGCACTGTCTCTATGGGAAGCAGACTAAATCAGCCCATAAAAGAAGGGGAAAGAAAAAGTTTCAAAAGGTTGATTTGGTGCATTCAGACGTATGTGATCCCATGCCTACACAGTCATTACGTGGGGCTGAATACTATGTGGCATTCATTGATGATGCAACTAGGAAAGTGTGGGCTTATGCTATAGCTCGGAAGAGTGATGTGTTCCAGGTATTTCAGAAATGGTTGGGCCCCTTGGTTGAGAATCAGTTAGGTAGAATGCTTAAATGCCTACGGCTGACAATGGTGGAGAGTATCTCTCTCATGACTATTAGCATTTCTATGATACACGTGGGATTAAGAGGGAGCTTACATCCCCTCGTACTCCAGAGAAAAATCTATTTGCAGAAAAGATGAACCGTACCATTCAAGAAAGGTTGCAATGCATGCTTTCCAATGTAAGTCTTTCTAGTGGTTTTTGGGCTAAGGCAATGAAGACTACAGTGCACGTGATCAATAGATCACCTAGTAAGACTTTGGATGGTGGTATCCCTAAAGAGGCATGGAGTGGCAAGAAGCCCTCTTACTCTCATTTGCATATATTTGGGTGTGAGGCAAATGCGCATGTGCCAAGAGAGCTTCAAAAGAAGCTAGATCCTAAGTCTAGGAAATGCATCTTTCTAGGTTATGGTGAAAATGGAGAGATGGGCTATCGTCTCTAGGATCCAGAAGCAAAGAAGATCATATGTAGCCATGATGTAGCCTTCAATGAGAAGAAGATGCATAAGGCACCCATGAGGGATGTGAAAATGAGGAGAATCACTTTCCAGGACGTGAATCCACCTGCATTTGTTGATAGATAGCAAGCTGTCCATGCACCAATGTGCAAGAAATGGTACCACCAAGTACTCCCACAGGTATATAATCAAGGGAAGATGATGGATCATCTATTGGTGGAAATGATGAGCCAAATGTGGCTAATATGCAGGTGGGACAGCAAGCTGAAATGCCCTTGAGAAGATCATCTAGAGTGTCTAGACCGCCTGATAGGTTTGTTCCAGGAGTAGACTATGTGATGCTTACTGATTGCGGGGAGCCTTCTTGCTACAGAGAGGCTATGATGCGCAACGATCAACGCAAGTGGGAGTATGCTATGCAATAAGAGATGAGTTCACTTATGAAGAATAAGACTTGGGACTTGGTTTCTTTTCCACATGGAAAGAAAGCATTGCATTGTAAATGGGTCTACAAGATGAAGGTCACAGGTGATGATGTGCCTAGGTACAAGGCCGTTTGGTCTGTAAAGGGTTCAAGCAAGACAAGGGTGTCGACTTTGATGGGGGATCTGCATGAGGAAATTTACATGGTGTAGCCGGAAGGCTTTGAAGAAAAGGGCAAAGAGCATTTAGTTTGCAAGCTGAAGAAAAGTCTCTATGGTCTTAAGCAAGCGCTTAAAGAATGGTATTAGAAGTTTGATGCTTTCATTCAGTCCCAGGGTTTTAGAAGGAGTGAAATTGATCACTGCCTCAATCTTCATGCATCCCTTGGAGTGTACTAGTGTTCACAAAAAACATTTTTCTCAACAAATCACAAAACTTGGGGTTCCAAAGTTTGAAGGTTTTTCTTGAGAATTTGCCCACTTTTTAGCTAAAATATAACTAAATTGCCTAAAATTTTGCAAATTTTACAAAATTGAAAAAATATTTGTTACGGGTGAAAATGATAATGTTATAGGTTCATTGTATATAGTTTGCAGGTTTTTTGTGAACACTAGAGTGTACACGTTGAATTGCACCTCTATCTCTTCAACATACGGTCGTGAAGACACTAGCATACCCTTGATGGAGAGATCACAATCAAACATAGTTAAGCATAAGCATAAGCATAAGCTCATGCTTATGAAGAGCACACTAGATAGCAATGACCTTATACAGAAAATCAAACAATTATTCTCTTATGTTTCTTCCACGTTTGCATCGTCAAAGACCTCTCTTTTGAGATCAAAATGATCCATATGCAAGATGTTACCAAGAGTATCGTTTGCAATGATAAGAATTTATTGAAGTCACTACAACACAATATGGGCACTTCAAAAAATGGGACGTTCCCAAAAGAGATATCACGTTGTAGTGATTTCAAAGGTCATGCACAGGCAATCATATTCATGGGCACGCTTCATCACATGTGGAAAAACTTTTGATCTAAATAAGTAATTCAAAAAACGGCAACTAACCGGTAGGTTTTGAGGAGCAAAATGTGGTAGTAGTGACTTGCAGGTGTCGATGGATCAGTATTGACAAAGACACTTGACTTAAATAAGCCCAACAGAATGCTTCTAGAAGGTAATAGAAAGAAGCCAATGGGGAAAACGCTTTAACTTATGGAGAATGGCTTCACAATGGGGAAGACACTTGAACTGAGAGAGAATGACTTTGGTTCAGGGAAGACACTTGAACTGAATTCTTCTAGAAGGCAATAGAAACACAAAGAATGACTTCTCTATGTAGAAACGACACTTTAGGGCTGATGATATGGTGTGAAATTGGGAACATGGGAAACTACTTCTAGAGTCCCCTATGATGTGGACATCTTTGCATTTCATAAGGTGCTAGTAGGCCCTCACTCTTTTCCCACAAATTTACACCAAGGTCTTTACATGAGGGAAAAGAGTGGAAACCTTTGCCAAACATGTGTCACACATGGATTCTCTATATAATCTCCGTCGAATATCACTACTGCATGCCAACTTAATTGAAATATTCATTCTCATACTACTCACCTAAATCCACTTGCCTCTGATAGGAGATCACCACACGTCAACTTAGATGCAATGGCCTTTCTCACTGCCATCGGTTTATGGGGCATTTAACAATCGTTAGGCATTCTCGACTGTTTTCACTAGGCTGCCTGTGCATTTGCTTTGTCGGGTCCTACTTCTTGCTTCCTCGCTACCGAGTCATCTCTCGCCTCCTGGGCCCCCACTTCCTCTCTTCTAAGTCGTCTCCCGCTCAACCAGGTTTGGATCCTTCTTTAGGCAGACGGTAATTGTAACAGTAGTGTTTGGGAGATGCAGTCATGTAGCTGAAGATGTATACTACAAAGATCGTCCTTTTGGAAGAGGATTCAAACTAGTTCAATCTCTTTCCAGAGCTATGTGACAAAACTCAAGATGAATTTCTTAATATATGGACTCATTGCATCGCCAAAGCTATGCTCTCATGCATGCAACATCAGTTCTCATACATGCAACTTTAGTTCTTGTACATGCACTTTCATTTGTAGAGGAATGTTTGCAATTATTTTGGCCACTAGTTTATGGGGTATTTAAGCATCTTCCCTCTCTGTAGGATCTCACTTGGCATTGTATCAAATCTGCCAAAACTTTTAACGAAATTCCATAGGGTATATGCATGGTAAGGTAGACAAAAAACCTATATCCCAGACAATGGTAGGGAAAGCGGTTTGGGTGGAAAATGAACAAACATTTTGAATTGAAATTTCACGTAGTAATGTGCCACTGACTGGCACTCAATGTAAAACGTGGACAAGAAATGGTTGCGCAGGTGCCTCTATCTCTCTCTCTGACACACATTCTCTCAACAGACTCCCACTCACTCCTATGCTTTCGCGTGCTCTCTCTCACACACTTTCTTAGTATACTCCCGCTCACTCCTACGCTCTAGTGCTCTCTCTGTTTCTCTCTCATTCAGCTTGTCTCTGTGACTTTGTGCAAGCAAATACCATCGATCAGTTTGTCATTCTCTCTCTCTCTCTCTCTCTCTCTCTCTCTCTCTCTCCCCTTGCATGTGTTTCCTTTGTGTTCTATCAACTCCAGATTTAGCATTTCTCACTCTGCCTCTCTCTTGGTCTCTCTCTATTCTTCCACTAGTTTGTAAAGTAGGGCACAGAGCTTTCAATGCCTTCAGAAGGAAGAAACCAAGGACAGCGTATAGTTGCAATACAAGAATGTGACGATATCTATACATGTTCTATGCTTGGCTACGCACATGAATCTAAGGTTTGTGCCAAGATTAAAAGTAATGTAAAAAAGGGTCATCATGGAGAGAGAAAGCAGAAGCAATGTTATAATACTAATGTCAAGGTGATAAACTCACAGGATGAGAATTCATGCAAAGGAGACAATGAAGAGAAACAACAAAGAATATGCAATGAGGTTGTTCATGTTTGTAATCAACGTACGTCATGTCTGAATGTGGATACAAGGGCTTGTATATTTCATCATATTGTCCAACATCCTTTGATGAGGGGATTCCTTACTAGATTGCAACAGAGTTTAGTAGCAAACATATGCAATACACTCACTACAGTGAAAGTGCCTAGAAGATCTCAGGAGTTATTTTTCAAAAGAGCCAGTATTATGATGCTAATGAATGGTACCGCAACAGAAACATCTCAAACAAACATTTCTTCCATGTTGAGAATGTAAACATACATGGGAGAAATTTTTATGCATCTAAATCTCGTTTGGAACAAGCAGAATATGGTGTATTGCCATTGTCAACATGTGAATGACAACCTCATCTAGTTGGGTCAACTAGTGATGACGTTAAGGAGGTGGTATTCTCCTTTTGGGATGCTCATACCCATGTGTCACCCAACAAAAAAAACGTTTGTCGAAAGCGACTCAGAAGAAAATCTTAGAACAAGCACCATGTGCACCTCCTTGACCAGCCTCAGATGCTCACAATGGTCATGATTCTTTCATTCTTTGAGCTGCTACTATACCCCAATTGTATATTACTTTGATACTGATATGAACATGGTGTGGATTAATCAGGTGGTAGTTTGCAATGTATCACATTTCTTTCAAACGTTCATTACAAAGAAAATAGTAACTTACCAATGCCGCAATGGTAGTAATTGAAAACTGGTATCATTGTATGACCCGTGTGGTATTATGGGCAAGTTTTACACTAGCTATGATACCTTATGGAGGAAATCATTTTTCTACCAGTACTACATTAGCAAGATACCTACATAGTAAAAAGCAATGTGACATACTTTTGTAGGTGTTTTTAGTAAGTTCCTTACAAGAAATCGGTTCCATAGTGAGGTGGCATTGGTAGTGCAACAATACTAGTATAAAAGTAAGGACATATGCAGAGCATATGCACTAGTGGGAAATGAAACAGTGGTAGCACAAGATACTAATAATTCATAGTAAGGTTGTGTATTGTCATGGAAATGTACTTTACTTGAAACCAGTGGTAGCACAACAATACTGGATTCATAGTAAGATTATGTGTTATCATGGTAAGTTGGTAACATACTTTACTTCTCGTTATTGTATTGATATCATGCAAATATTTTTTTTCACACCATTGAGTTAACACTTTCTTAAAGTAAGACTGGTTGCATGCTCAAAAGTTGCAGTGGTTCCACAAGACTACCAGTATAATTTTACAAGACTACCAATGGTAGCACAATAACACTAGATTCATAGTGAGATTTTGTGGTATCATGGTAAGTTGGTAACATACTCTACTTCTCATTATAATTTCTTAAAGCAAGACTAGTTGCATGCAAAAGTTTCAATGGTTCCACAAGACTAGTGGTATAATTTTACCAAGAATGTCGGTGTGTGTTCTAGTATTACCAATGGAAACAAAATACTGGTTTATACTGGTATCATGTAAGTAATCTATCTATTTAATTGATGCTACAGGTGGAGATTTATCTCTTGTTCAAGGAAATGCACCCAAAGATCAAGATTTGACAACGGGCATTTGAGAACTTGAATCCTTATTTCATGCATAAGCTCAAGGATTGCTACACATGTTGTTGCATTGGACACGTTCAGATGTCGTTTTTAAAGGATGCCCTGAATCACATGAGAAATCTTGCTTTTGGATTGCATGGATGTGCATGTCAATGTGCTTGTGACATTTGTATCGTGGATGGCCATTCAAAAGGATGCAAGTCTACGAATAAGTCCTACAAGAGTGTCACATCAGTTTGGGAGTCTGTTTTGTACACAAAACTAGCAACTTCTGCATTCCATGCTTTGAAGTGTGTCATGGGAGAATGCACGGACTATAGACCTCGGAAGTTGCCAGTATGTCCAGTTGAGAAACCATTCAGTGAATACCCTAATATAGCTTTGAAGATTTTTGAAGATATAGAAGCAGGATTTACTACTGATGGGAAGAAGAAGAAAGGAAGGTTCTAACGCATAAGGACATGTCTACCAGGGAACTTATTGATCAGTTCAATGCTCACCTGGTGGATTTTATCAAAACACAAATTTGTGTATAGATGGCAAGGAGAGCAATATAAAGAATGTTTGACAAGGTTCCCTAAAGATGTGGTTGTATCATGCGTGGATTGCGCTAAAAACTATAGCTTCAAGGAGCATAGTGAGATATAGTCCATGCACTGATATTCCAACCAAGTAACAATCTTTGTTCACATTTCCTACATTTGTATTGTAGGTGACATCCACAAAATCCATCACTTCTACATATCAGATGAAAGCAGCACAACACTCTTTTTATGCAGCATTGTTTCATGCTTCATTATGAATGGTTGAAGGGTTTTGGACTACTGCTTAAACGACATTGGGTATGGTCTGATGGAGCAGCATTCCAATTCAAAGCTAAAAGGCCTTTCTACTTTGTAGCTTGGTACACCTGCGAGACCGGATTGTGAATGATGTGGAACTTCTTTGGCTCCAGTAATGGGAAGGGTGAGAATGATGGTGCGGGAGCTATTGTGAAAATATCTTTGACGGGTTTTGACATTTTGCGAGTTTGCGAGTTTTTCAAGTATTTTTATGCATCAATTTTATAGCTAGTGGCTAGCTATAATTCTTGCATATCAGCATGCAAGTATACATAATAATAAAGCCAGTTAGTTGTGTACTCACCGACTTGCTAATCAGCTAATAAAGCCAGTTGGTGGATTTCAAGGCTACATATATTTCATAAACATAAGAAACACTCAATGAAAACCATGGAGCTAGTTCTATTAGAGGACAAGATCTCATCATAAATACCTTGGATCAATAGATCACCGTTAAGCTATAAAGACAACCAAGCAGTAGCCAAGCATCATTGGACTCATGGTTGAGCCAAGCATAAATAGCTTGAAACAATAGCTCGCCGGTGAGCTATAATTAAAGACAGAGTGCCAAATACTTTTTTCTCAAATGGCATTTTGAGGTTTTATCTAAAGGTATCCATGTTTGTAGTCATTTTCAAGGTTTTTGGGCCTTTTAAGCTTATTTTTTATGTCAAAGAGGTCAAATTGTGCATGTATCAAAAGTTTTGTTTTTTTTTCCCCAAGGAATCTATACCCCTCTAGCAACATAGTTTAAGTTTTGTTTCGTTCCAAGGAATTCGTACCAATGGAGCAGAGTAACGATGGTCATCCATAGGTCAAATATTTGAACATCTATAATTTCTAGCTTTGTGGGGTAGTTGAAAGATTTCTACACCATACAATCTTTAATGGCATGCCATGAGCTATAGAAAAAATTCACTAAAAACTCACAAAACTCGCAAAAACTTACTCACAAAATGCCAAGCCCCATCTTTGACTCACGAGCAAGTGAAGGTGGATGATGCAAAGCACAAAGTGCTGCTAATGTAGTGACATTTTTTAAGGAAAACTTGCCTTGTGAGCTGAATGCTCATATAATTCCCAAGCTCATGAGGTGACCAGAGTGTTTTGGAAAATAAAAGCTGGTGACGTGAAGAGAGAGAATAAACAGGACTGCAAGGCTATACCACAGTCACGATCACTACATTCAATTGGGATTACATTGATATTGAACCATTGACAGATGATAGTCTTGAGAATGGTTTTGACATGGATGTCATTGATGCTACGACATATTGGGGCCATTATGACACACTTAGTGATGCCTTGATGGTTGGAGATAATTTTGTAGTTAGTGCAGAAAAGGACAACGCAGAGAATGCTTACTTTTACATTATCAAGGGCACAAAAGCTAAGGAAATTTCCATGAGAGCTGTTAAAGATGCTTAGAGAAACATCATTGCCCAAGGATCCTTCGTAGTGAAAGGGCTCTTCTATGTAAGGAAGGATGAGCAAACCTATTAATTGTTGCATACCAAGCCTGAGGTGTTTATATGCTCGCAGTTCCCAATGGTCCAAGACAAAAGCAACAACAGCTTATTTAGCTTCTGACCTGAGGTACACGAATGTGTGTATAACAGCATGCCTTACGAAGTTTAGAGCAAGCTCAACACTTGTCTCCATCCTTTCTAGACTCATGGATTGAGGGCCACATTGACATGAACTAAAGGATTGTGAGCCATATCAAAATAGCTAAAGGACAATGACCTACTGTGGACTGCAAGCTATAGAATCATACTGTATAATTGGAAAATGTTCATCAAATTATAAAGTCCAACTTGGTGAAGAAGTCATAAAACTATAAGTGAAGGAGTCATAAAAGAGGTACCCAAGGATGGATAAATGCAAAGGCAGATTATTACTTTAAAATTGAAGTTATATAGAAAAGCCAAATGTATAGTCAACCCCTAAAGTTATGTACCTGAGTAGTATACAACCAAGTTTTACTCTTCTCTATTTTGAAAAGAGACCACCATCGTATCTAAGGATGATAGCTTCAATCGTGCAGTCTATTCCCCACTTCTCAAAAGGCTAGTCTATGATGAGAAGTCTGGTTAAAGGCATATAATCCTGGCTATGAGGTATGGATACTCATTGGCAAGGATCACATAGCTTGACAAATTTTCCCACATCTACGAAGAGCGTAGGCCACCATAATGCAGTTTGCAATACCTCATGGGCCATAAGCTCTCTTGGGAAGTGACTGCCTGCAATGCCTAAATGAGCTTCATCCAAAATCTCCACGAATTCATCTTCTCAGGCATAGGTGGACTTTCCAAATTTTTAAGCTCTTTTTTTTTTGTTCTCAAATCTTTAAATTGTCAAATCTAATGCCATGATACTCAAATCTAATGCCATGAAAAATCATGTGGGCATATTTTCTAATATAAGGATTAAAGTTATGTTTTGAAATGGTTAATGAAGGGGACTAAATTCCAAAATTTTGTATTACGACAATGGTGATTGGGAGTAGAGGAAGAGAAGGAAGCTATGGCCACATTAAGGATCTTATGGTTATAATATCCATATTTTTCTACTCTCAAAATGAAGGTTATAATGTTATATGCTTAACTCTACTTAGGAAGCCTTTAGGCAATTTCACTCAACCTTAACATGAGGGACTATCCTTTTATACAACCCTTTGTATACACACTTGTAATATAATTCTTATGCACTAACTAATTGCTTCTTTACTTTTTATATGGCCTTGGAAATAGTTCAATGCACAAAGAATGCAATTGAGTTGAGTACAATGATCGCCACTAGCTAGCCCAGAATATAAAAATCCAACTCAAACATCCTGCCAAAACAAACCAAGAGACTAATAAAACAAGTGAGTACAAGTACTCGTGAGCATTGCCTTCAAATTGGTTCTATAAAAGAAAAACAATTGTCAAGATGAATGAATGATTAATTCGCAACACCTATGATGGAAGCCCGTGTATAGGAAAGTTCGAATGATTTGCAAACTCTGTGTGTGTGTGTGTGTGTGTGTGTGTGTGTGTGTGAGAGAGAGAGAGAGAGAGAGAGAGTTCTTAAAAAAAGAAGTGTGTGTGAGTGAGTGTGTGTGTGTGAGAGAGAGGGACAACTAAAATAGAAGGGGGCCACTTGGCAACAAAGTATGTGGGACACTTTTTAACAAAAATGTTACTGAGCGTTGTTTGGAAGGCAGTGCTTAAAAGATGGCAGTCATTAGGAAAGAAATGAGGTCTCAAAATAGCCTCCAATTAGTGTTTCCTAATTTCAAGGGGTTAGAGAGAGATTTGAGGTGTACCAATGAGAGTGATCCTTTGTGTGGGGCAATGGTAGATGTGTACAAAAGGCCATGTTGAGCATTTATGGGTGGTAAGACATCTCACCCATGGTTTAGACCTTAATCTTCACTCCTAGCCATTGATCTCATCTACAATCCAAGGGATACATTCAAATTTGGGGTAGAACACTTCCAACCATTAGATCAAGATCTAGATCCAAGGAATATAATCAAAGGATAAAGGGATTAAATCTAAACCCTTGAAAAAGGGAAGGATCTAAAGGATGAGATCAAAATAGAAGGCAGGCCATTTTCAGCCATCCATCCAGAGATAGATCGAAGGATGGAGATGCAAGGAAAAGGCACTAGAATCAAAGCCCTTAAGTCCATCAAGATCTAGTAGAGGAGATGGATGCAAAAGACGCTGAAATCCGAGCCGTCTAATATGTGCTTCAATCTCATCTACATCATCTCCACCCTCCAAAATGCGTCTCAATCTCAACCCTTGATCTCATCCCTATCAATTGCTTTCATCTCCACCCTCCAAAATGCGTCTCAATCTCAACCCTTGATCTCATCCCTATCAATTGCTTTCATCTCCACCCTCCAAAATGCGCCTAGATCTCAACCCTTGATTTGATATCTTCATCTCCACCTTTGATTTGTCCAAGATCCAATGGTTCATAGCATATGGCGACGTATCCCTCTTTATTAGACACCCCTTTTGTCAACTCTTGCAAGTTTGGAGCCCACCAAAGGTACCTCCAACAATTTTGAGCATGCTAGGCCTTCCATCCACCATCCACCTCCATCCAAAGGCCAAGGTTGATCAATTTCAAAATAAAGGTAACCATGTCAATTGAGTAAATGCTAGGAGACCCTTCGCCCATGGGTTACCATAGTGGATTCACTTTATCTTAACTTAATCCATTCCTTATGAGGCCCTTTTGAGACCCCGATTCTCCCCTAATGTGCAAGGCTTGTGAACCCAAGCTATGCATATTAAAATGAAGGCTAAATGTTTCCTAGTAAAGGTGAGTTACCACTTATGAATGCACATTCATACATGTTTAGAAACACTTGGTCTACTCCAACTTGCCCTGATATTCAGCAACTTGATCTAGATGACTTTCAAGGAGGTTGCAACATACTTTACTATTGTCTAGTGTTCTTGTAATGTAGAAAAGGTGTCTCAATGTCATGAGTTAAGATATAAGAGGCCAAATAATGGTCATCACTCGTAATAGTGGGTTTGAGTGACCCAAAGGTGATAAGAGTACAAGAAAGAACGGTTGCTTGCTGAGCTGCTGCTCTTGCTTGCTGCTGAAATGCTCCACTGAAAACATTGCTTGCTGCCGACTTACAGGGCTGCAACGCCCTTGTCTACAGGCCAACTGCTATGGCCTTATCCTGGCCAACTTCTACTGGAATACTACCCCTGCTCCTGCTACATTAGCCAACCCTTCTTGCTGGCCAACCAGCCCTCATCCTGGGACTATCTAAGCATCTGCTGCTGCTATTGCCTTCATGGCTGGCCTGCTTCTGTCGCTGCCTGGTGCTGCTTATTACAGTAGCTCGCCACTCAGCCCCTCCTTTGGATGGCACCTGCGCTTGTGGCAGCCCTATACAGGAGCTAAAAGCATGCTTACATCTTCCTAAGAAAAGCCTTATCTGATCAAAGCTTTTGAACAATGCTCTAAGCGCCAAATAGCCAAAGTGCATTCATAGGTGAACTAATGACCCACAAGATACCAGCGTGTGCACAAACGAGCAAACATCAATCAATGAATGCCATGGAAATTGGTGGACAATGCAGGTGCTTGCATGACTCCAGTTCAAATAGCTCACAGATTCACCGAAGCAAGCTGACAAATCTTTGTGTGCAAACATTAAATGAAAGAAAATTTGCTCAGGCAATCCTTAATGTAGGTGCATTCAATGAAAGTTCACTCACAGAATAAGGGACACAAAGAGCTCAGCGAAACCTCAACTATATGTATGCATTCAAAGCAAAGTGCAGAAGGCATACCTCAAACAGCCGAATTCTAGCATCAAAAAACTCAAGCAAAAGATCTGTATAGCATTGCGGGAGGTGAGAAAGGCAGAGATAGAAACAGGCACTATTGTGAAAGCATGAGGGATAACTTTCTGCACCTCACAGTACATTTTAGGTGCGATCTACCTCATCCAAGGTAATCCACATGGTACATGGAGAGGGCTGATAAATTAGATCCCTCTCTATGCTGCGTGCACAAATATTAGCTTTTAGCTGGAGACAACTGATCTTATTTCCCTATTGCAAAATCTTCAGACTTTCTGTATGATTCATCAGCTTCCAGTTTAGAGGAGGCATAGCAACCATAATGTCTTCTTCTATGTAATAAAGAAACGTGGTGTTTCTACAAATATTGCAGAAGCAAGAAACCCCGAGAAGATCTTACATCCAATGATATCGAGCCTTAAATACATGAAGCAAAACCCTACAGGAGCTGCAAAAATTGTGTAACAACCTCAGGTTGAACACCAGTAGCCAGAGTGAAACCCCGTACATGGGGCCGAAACGTCCCCAATGTAGAATATATACCGGAATTTTGAAAACAGAATAATGACAAACACGCAGAGACTCCAAGCTGAGCAAACCAGAGAAACCTGAAAGAGACCTGCACCCTAGTGCCAGAGCCAACAGCCACGCAGGTTATCGACAAATGGATCAAATGCCACAATGGGTTTGCCAGCAAAAAGTGTCGCCCACGAGCGCCTTATTCCAAGTCCGTCCATAAATAAAGGCCAGGACAGGAGCAAAAAACACGCCGTTGGGGCATTGGCGACTGGCCGTAATTCTTGATAACATGAAGTTGAATGAGACTTTCTCAATAATGATCGGGGTGTACGGCCAGAATACGCATGTATTCCTGTGTCAATCGCAATTCCTTTTCGAGGACCTTACTTCCCAATCATCGATTGCATTGTAAATTAGGCTACTCGTCAGGCTCACTAGAATAATCCCCACGACCTTCAACGTCTCCCCTGTTTTGCTCAGAGAAAATCATCTTCTCAAACAATTGAAGCTGTTCAATAAAACCAGAGTTGGGTGATGCCTTCTTGTATTTCTTCTCCAACAAGTCCAAGGCCTCTTTCAGAGACAGTCTAAGCGTCCTCATCAAATATGCAGCCACAACGGCAGCACTTCTAGAGACGCCAGCCATGCAGTGCACCAAGACGGCACCATTTCGTCTCCCTTGGTCGATAAACTCAAAGCAGGGCTGCAAAACGTGGAGGATGTTCTGCTCAGGAGAGTCAGAGAGGGGAACGACCATTCTGACCAAGGGAGAGCCGGTCTGTGCCCGTTGGAATTGAGAGAAAACGGGCGGGAGGGAGGGCAAAATGGGACAGGCGTGACAGAAAGAAGAGAGGATGGAAGAGGAAAAAAGGGAGAGGAGATGGGAGATACCCATGTGGTGAGGGCAGGAGAGAACCTTGGCAGCGAGATGGACATCGCCGATGTAGAGGCGATCGATGATTTGTGTGATGGAGGGAGAGATGCTGTTTGGGAAGAAGAAGAAGAAGAGGAGAAATGTTGGTGGTGATTGGTTTCCATGGCAAAAACTGCCTCTCAGTTCAAAAATTCGAACACCTACTATTCAAAAATGCTTTTTGTGAGATCCCAAAATCCAACTACATCAAATCAAAGAGGAACGCTTTCCCTTCCGGAAACGCTTGCCCCCACTCCTTTTCCAGCCACGTCACTTGTCGGCTTCTCCGGACCCCCCTTCAATGGCTTTTTCCGAAGTCATATCCAAGCAATCCGTCGTCTCGTCACTAGCGTCGGCGGAATTGCCACCCCAATCAGAACTCTTACATAATGAGATTGCATTGCGCCAAGATTGCAAGGAGGGATGTTGGTGATCATTGTCCAGTGGCAGCGAACGCAAATTGGTAGCTCGGTGATCGATACTCCAACTATCTGCTGAAAAATCAAAGGATCCTCATTGGAGCAAAAGTTTTCTTGTCAAGAAAAACTGCTTTTTCGACCACGTCAAGGAAGGTTTAAGTCGATTCGAAATCAAGCATGTGGCCTTACAAAGAAATATTACACAAGGACCAAAAACAGACTTACACATATATCAAGATTACAGATGAACAAATCATGGAGCCCTGTCAAAGACTTGGGTCGGTGGAAATGTGCAGAATCATAATCTGCCTGTATCAAATGCACATGTCCTATTTTGAATCAACTTGCCTCAATCGTACACGTGCCACACCTAAAACTATTCTATAATCCATAGAGTTGATTTATCGCCACCTGCCAAATCCTTTGACAACTCGGAAAGGTGGGGGAGCAGGCATTTCTTACCGAGGGGTAGCTCAAGATTCACCCAATATATGGGGGCGCTCCCCCACTTTCCTTGCTCTGTCAACAGCGAGGGTCAACAAAATCTCAATCCCATCGTCCCATCAAAAATCTTGAATAATGAGAACCCGTGCTCACAAGAGTACCCGAATACATTACAGCCTCTGGTAAAAATCAACCAGCTAGAAGGGCGACTAACACTTACCTACTAGCTCATGAGCAACACCAAATTAAAGCCATATATCTATTATGCATCCAATGGTGCTCACTCTTAATATCACACGAGGTCGCAAGACGAACTCAACAAACTGCACAATGACATGTTGGATAGCAGTGGAAGAATTTTTGGAGACCACGTGATCGTCCGATCACAAATCCAATCAATGGTCGACACCCAGTGCCACTTTTCTAGCACACAATTGAACCCCTTGCACGACAGTGCGATTCACACTATGTGTGGTGCCTCTCCATATGTTAACAGTCACAAATCGACTCCGATCACCAATCCCAAACAAAAACCGAGTGAACCAATTCCCAGCCTATCAACTAATCTCGCTGGTTGACCCGTTTTCCTCTTGGGAATTCTCTCTTGTAGCCTATTCCCTACTCCGTCAGTCTTCTTAGCCTGCTTGGAAGATGGCATAGAATCCAACAAAAATTGACTTGGCAGTCTGATGATGAGCCTGCAATCGCTTATACAACATCAAAGATGGCCAGCTATCCAGCCGCCACTACGGCCTCGATGCACCAGAAAAGCCCTAGGTCACATTTTCTCGCATAGGAAAATGGTTATGGCCTACAGCACTCGCCACTTTCCTTTGCAAGATAATGCTCCCGTAGGCATTTCTCTAAGAGTGTCAAGGTCTGCAGTCGAATATAAAACAATACCCATTGTACAACTTCAGGTACTTCCTTAACAGAAGATCACATCAATCAACTTGCATGTCAACACCCGAAGGAGAAGCTAGTGACATCACTTTGAAGCTGAGAAGATCGCAGAATGCTAAGGTGCTCAGCTTTTTACAGGTCAAAGTCCATCAAAATGGGCCTCTCGCGAGCCCTCAATGTCAGAGAAATGCACCGTAGTTGGAAATTATAGGGAAAACTTTTGTGAGCAACGGCCTTTTTTTTTCCAAGAATTTTCTCCCACGGGCATTTCCCTAAGGACTTCCTAACCCTCAAAGTCAATGGGCTCAGAGGATTGATCCAGACCATTGGATCAAGATCTTGTATATTCCAAGAAAATGGTGGGCACTTCAAGCTCACCCATCATATCAAGGTAAATCTCTACCATACATGCCAACGTGCCTAAAACTTGCCACCCGCCCATCGCATCAAGCTAGCTTCCACAAGATTTACCACCTTGCCCCATCTACTTTGATAGTCAGTCAAGGCCTCCCCATGGCCTCTACCTAGTCTATGAAGTGCATCTACAGCACTTTAGAGCATCTCCTCACACTTACTATCCTGTGCATGGCCAAGGCTAGATAGGTCATTCCATCCCATCATCCATGATTTTCCCTATGCTAGTGCAGCATTGGAACGTTGGACTAGAAGATCCAATGATTCTTGGAGTCAAGCTAACTTGCAAGGACATGAGGGGATGCATTTTCACCATTCAACAAGGAGCTACTAGGTCCCTAGTGCCAATAGCTACACGGGGCTCTTACTAGACGTCATGGCCCACAGAGTGGCTACAAGAGCATGTGGAAAATGGTTCATAGATTGGCAATGTGGCACGTGGCGGGTCAAAGTCGTGTCTCTCCTCATCCTAAATTAAGGAAACTATGATGTGGCATGTTGTAGTCCAATTTACAATTGTTGTCAATGTGGGAACAATGGATGTGGCAAGGTATAGTAGTGTCAAATTCTTTACCATCCAAGCTTCAACGAACTTTGAGATCATAATGACCTTTGAATTGCCCACACGATCAAAAAGTCAAGGTCTTCTTACCATTCACCTAGGACCATGACAAAGGAGGGAGAGTTTCTTATGTAGGGGTGGTAACGCATGACGAGTTTCATCACAAAGCTTCAATGGAAAAACTCACTTCACATGCTCACAATCATACAAAGGCAAAGACAAGGCAGCCTCACAAGCTCATTCAAGGGGGGAACCTTTTATCTCAAAATGCAATCCCGTGGTTCATATTTGCAAAATATGAAAACAAGCATTTCCATTGCTTTTGCACACTTTTTCATTGTTTTCTTTGCCCATGCATCCATGGTGGGGTTTCTCCCTCCTTGTTATTTACTTTATTTATGACTTGTTGTTTATTAATGCACTCCGTTGAATGAACCGTCATGTGTTGGCTTATCTCCAAACCAAGGCCAATGTTTTATGCATAACCACAGTCACATCATATCACTTCTTAACTAACATACCAATATTGAGGTGGATTTGCTAGCATTTATAGTCAATTTCATGAAACTACGATAAAATTTAGTCAATCTTGCCCAAGGCAGATCCCATATAATTTGCAATGTTGGAATTAATATTTCTCTAGACAAACTCTCCTAGATAAAGCTAAGAGGCAATCCAAATCAAGCTCCACAAGTGCAATGACAATCATATGCACAAGAAAACCCAAAAGGATACCTTGTGCATGCACCTGTTACTTATCTAGTGCAATTTAGGAGAGAGTGTTTGTAATAGTGTAAATTGCACTATGCTAGAGAGGACTATAAAGTAAGGAACACACCCTAGTCGTAACCCTAAGGAATAAAGTTGTATATATTCATGTTCTTCTTCATTATAATGTAGTATACCGTTATTATGGTGTCATGTATAGCAATTATGTGTGCGCACTCCTCTCCTCTCACTCTCTCCCACCTTCTCCAATACTTACTCGCTAGACTCACTTAGAGTGGATGCATTGAGGGCGGACGTAGTGGTGTAGAAGAGGGTATAGTAATGGAACAATATGTTGAAGCTATGCATCCAAAGCAATAAAAAGAGAGGCAATGGTGGAGGTTGCAATTCCTTCTCAAAGCACAATCACAACATCTTTAACTTCAACACATGATAACAAAACGACCACTGTATAGATTCCTTTAGAGTTCTCCTTTATGCATTCTAAAAATTATACTTTCGGCCACTTTCTTGAAGCTCCGAGGGACCGGAGGGAGGGGAGGGCGAGGGGCACGGGGAGGGGCATGGAGGAGATGGAGGGAAAGGGGCGGGGGGAGGGGGAGGGCGCGGGGAGCGGGAGGGGGTGGGGTGGGGAGGGGGAGGGGCCCCCCCCTGTTGCGCACTCCCCCCCCCACCTGTTGCGCACGCAACAGGGCCCCCCCTCCCCCTCCCCCTCCCCTCCCCCACCCCGCCCCCTCCCTCTCCCCGTGCCCCTCGCCCTGCCCCCGCCCCCGCCCCTTCCCCGCGTCCCTCCCCTCCCCCCTCCCCATCGGCTCGACGGGGGGGGGCGGGGGGGGGGAAGGGGGAGGGGAAGGGGGCGGGGGAGGGGGAGGGGGGGCGCAAGGGAGGGGAAGGAGGTGGGGAGGGGGAGGGGGGGCGTGGGGGAGGGGGAGGGGGCGGGGCGGGGGCGAGGGAAGGGGGGGGAAGGGAGGGACGGTGGGGAAGGGGAGCGAGGGGCCGCGGGGAGGTGGAGGGAAGGGAGGGACGGCGGGGAGGGAGGGGCCTGCGGGGAGGCGGAGGGAGAGGAAGGGAGGGGGAAGGGCCGGCAGGGAGGGAGAGGAGGGGAAGGGAGGGGGAGGAAGGGGAGCGGAAGGGAAGGCAGGGAAGAGAGGGGAAGGGGGAAGGGAGGAGAGGGGAAGAGGGAGGAGAGGGGAAGGGAGGGGGAGGGGAGGAGAGGCAGCCGGAGGAGGGAGGGGAGAAGTGGGAGGAGAGGGGAAGGGAGGGGGATAGAGGAAGCGAGAGAAGAAGGGGGAGGAGAGGGGAAGGGAGGGGGAGGGGAGGGCAAGGGAGTGGAGGGAGGAGAGAGGAAGGGAGGGGAGAGAGGAAGCAGGAGAAGAGGGGATGGGAAGCTGGAGAAGAGGGGATGGGAAGCAGGAGGGGAGGGACGAGAGGGAGGGAAGGAGGGAGGGAGTACCTGGGTGGAGAGGTGGTGGAGCTTTAGGAAAGTTGTGAGAGAGAATGAGGAGAGTTGTGAGAGAGAATGAAGAGAAGTAGAGTTTTATAGAAAATGGGTAGCTTTTAGGTCAAGTCATCTTTTTTTAGTTTTTAAGGTTTTTTTAGTTCTTTTAGGTTCATTATAAGTAGAACATTCTTCATTCTCTCTTTCATTCAAAGATCATTCATTTACATTCCACGCTTCTCTCCTCTCATCAACTTGTTGCAGGATTCTAAAAAATTTTCAAAATGTTGCAAGAGGTGAGTTCATTTCTAACCTATTGCGTACGCAAGAACTTCTAAGAATCAAGTTTTTATAAATTTGAATTTTTTTTCAAATCCGATCCTTTTCTCAAAAACTTGTGTACGCAACAACTTAAAAACCCATTTTTGCATTAAATCTTTTTTCCCACAAATTTTCCTCTTTAGCTCAAACTCTCATAACCTATTTTCAGAAATTTCTCTCCTGAGAGGATGGTAGATTGGAGAGCACTCATAGAGCCACATTTACAAATAGGAGATGATGCCCTAATAGGACACACAAATCCACACTACTTTCGGTTTCACATGCATAACAATATTCAGTGATGCAATGGAAGCACTATTCAGTAGATGGAGATCATTTATGGAGTGAGTCATATGCTTTATTACAACGAATAATTCCATTGGAGGAAACTAGATTTGTTCTTACAAAAAACAAATCACTTGACATAGATGAAATGAAAGGCTTGAAAGCCTTCATTAAACATCTTCAAAGTATGATGCAAAAATATCTTGAGCAATCAACTAAGAATTTGGAGACAATTAAATCAGCTGAAGCACTTATCCAATCTTTAGAAAGACAAGAAAACTTAATGAGCATTGAATACTGTGAATCCTTTTGGCCGGAACAACAAGCTAGAGAGGATTTTGGATCTGTTGGTACTTGGATTGTTTTGCTGCAGGTTTTGCAGTTTTGTGTTTGATGTCTTTTGCTACTATTAGTATGTGTGGCATTGCATCGATCGCATGGAAGATGTCATCATTGTGTTTGATAAAATAGATGAGATATTGATGCTTTTGTAATTGGTTGTCGCTGACTAATATAGGTTGTTCAGTATTTTAAGATCGTTAGTTGTATGTGTGCCCACTCTTATTCTATTTAGTATTTCTATGAACAATGAGTTTTTTTGTTGCATGGGTGTTTTGGGTTCATAGCACATAACATTTTCCTTCCGAATGGCATTGCCACTCCTCAGAGAAATCCAACTGTCTTTTGTTGGGCTTGCTTGTCAAAGATCTCCACAAAGTATGATGTCAATGCCATTGATGTCTCTAAGTGGTTTTGTTTTATTTCTCTTAAGTGCATATCAAGCAGCTGCCACCACAGAAGTGTTATGTCTTAGGAGCGAGACTTTGTCAAGTACCACCAGTTCAATTTTTTTGTAAAATCTTGATAGTGCTTGTAGTTTCTCACCTGTTAATGCTTTATAAGATGATGTTAGTAGAGGTAGATGGAGTATTGACGTTGTTCCTCCAATGTGTTGTGCTACTTTCACTCTGTATGCCATTAGAAGACCTCTAGGAGAATCTGCGTCCAACACAAATGAGCTTTTGAACTTTTCTAGCTTTAGATGTTTCTCTGTCTAATGGGCTATCTATATGCAACTCCTTAAAGCAAGATATCAATGGTTTCCATAGTATTTTGGCAATAGAGAAAGTCATGAAGAAGCACAGTGATCCAAGTTATTGTACCATCACAAAGAGGTTTCTTTATAACTTATGCTTATAACCTGTTGAAGTTTTAAGGCATACAAAGTCGCGGTACCCTATGTTGGATTGCATTAATCTATGGAAGTTGCTATCTTCCAATGTGTCCTTCACTTGTAATCTTTGGCCTCTTAGCTCACCCTTTCGCATGTGGACCCATGATGATGACAATGCTTGCTTGATAAGAACTTTCATCGTCTTCAAGAATAGATTTTCTATAGATGTCGCCAACCTTCTATCCTTATTGTTAGTTACCACCATGCTATGTCTTGGTAAGGCGTGCATACGCGAATGTGATACACTTGATGGTGGCCATAGAATAGGCTAGTTCCTTGCAATGCCTATCATTGAAAATTCTTAGAGGTGTGAAACCTTCTGATGGTGTGATAGGTATTACTTTGTCCTTGAAGTCTATGACTTGCTGGCTTGTGTAAATCCCATGGATTAGTGTGTCTGTCGCATGGTCTTCTTTAGCTTCCATTGGTGTTGTGCTTGTAATGTTTTCATGTGTATGTATTGGTTGCTGCAAGATGGAGATGTGATCCATCCATGCTCCATCCATGCTGAATTGAGTTATACTTTGTTCTTTTCATACAATGGGGTATCAAGGAGTTCATATAATTCTCTCATGTGGAAAGGTTTGGTCGTATGATACCACTCATATAGCTATGTCCATACCCTAGCTTCCTCTTGATTGCAATCGAAAGTGTAGAAGCATCCATAAGTAAGCGGGGTTGAATCATGTGCAGTAGTTCCTTCTTGCTTACGATTATTTTTCCTTCCTAATATCTTCTTCATGATGGATGGAAGGGGTATGTTGTATTGGGATTGATGGTAATCGAAGAAACAATTTGAGATAACAAAAGATATCTTGAGATAAAAGATTACAAGCAATATAGAAATCTTTAAGATGTTCTCTTTCTTCCAAAAGAGAGGGATTATGGTTGCAGGTGTGGAACTCTCATCAAATAGAAGTGCATGGTGATCTTGTTGTAATTGTTGCCTACATCAAACAATTTGAAATATGTGCCATTACAAAAGGACTACAAGCAGAATGTACACATGAGAGCTTGTCCTAGGTGTTGCAAACACTGATGAATTATAGTTCATGAGGCTAACCTATTTTCAATTGATTGGATGACACTCTCTTTAAGTCCTATTATTGCTTTTACTTCTATGGTCCAACTAACCAAGGGAGGGCATGGTGATGGTTTTTGATAAGTGTGATGAGCAAAAGAGTTCCATAGTGTATCAAACAATGTGGTGTATGTATGCATAGGGAAAAACTTAGAAGAGAAGCTAGGATGTTTGTGTTTTGCTAGTGCTTGTTCTATAATAATGCATCTTTTATGAAGTCATACTCTTTGACAATGAATGCTTCCATTGGTTGGGTTGAAGAAGTTGGCATTAGTAGGTATGACATCCAAGATGGGCTATCAATTAGTACTTTTAGCCCGCATCAACGAAGACAAACAATACATTGCATTGAAGTTAAATAGTACACTACACACAAGAGAAGTATGTATAGAACATCACACTGAAGATCCTTTATACAAAATCAAATGGGGAAGATTCATGAATCTATGCTGCCTTCTGAGAGGTAATGATGTAACTAGAGATTTTTATAGAGTAAAATTCTCGATAGCCTTTTCTCCATGAATATTTTTTGTGTGGCAAAATCACACTACATGCATAGAACCCTATGAATAGATAGTGCATACGAAGCAAGCCGTGTATACGCCTTAATTGAAGGATTAGGGTGGAAGGAAATATTGCCATCGAAAGGCTCACCTTTAAGCACACTAGTTGTGGCATCTACCCGCAAAGACACATTGGAACTACCAACCCCTCTTGGCATTTATTTGCATAGCAAGACCCTTGATCCTATAGAAGATATCAACTTGCAATGTCTTTTATTTGAGGGACATATGTGTGAGGAACCTGTAATGTTACTATCTTACAAGTGTCCTTATAAGGTAGGTCCACCCTCATGTACATGGGAGGATTACCAGAAAGCGAGCGAAGAAAAGCGAGCGAGGCCAAATAAGCGAGCGTGGACAAACAACAATGCAAGGTGTTATCTGTTTAATAACAACCACATCATATTCATCCACGACAGCCAATTACCACAATTTATGCTCCAAGAAAGCTTAACCACTCGCCTGCATCTTGGCTAGCATGTTTCCAGAAGTACATGTTCAAATCATGTTTCGTTTGCTGTGAAAAAGTAATGATAAAATAAAACATTGAATGCTTTCAATAATGAGAATAGTAACATATTACATTAACTGCTCTTCATGTTGTCAAAAGTCACCTTTTTTCTAAAAGTTATAAACTCCATAGCACAAAAAGCATATGTCATACAAAAAAAAATTGATAGAAAAATTTGATGCTTCAAAATATCTTCCAACCCTTGGAATGATTGTACAAAATGTTTTTTTGTGCATTGCCAAAACATGGAAGCACACCTATGTATATCATCCGCTTCCAAAGGAAATATAAAAAAGGGACATCT
This sequence comes from Dipteris shenzhenensis, assembly GCF_047967505.1. NCBI lineage: Eukaryota > Viridiplantae > Streptophyta > Polypodiopsida > Gleicheniales > Dipteridaceae > Dipteris > Dipteris shenzhenensis. The sequence continues at coordinate 24,513,892 of NC_141612.1, forward strand.
AGGCTGCCTACTAAATGCTTCATGGGTTTCTTCCACCTTCAAAAAATACAACTTAGTGCAGCATCATGCAAGGAAGCACACCTACATATATTATCCGATTCTGAAGGAATTTCAAAAAAAGGGCATCCAAGCCATACACTACATACTTGATGGGTTTCTTCTACCACCCAGAGCTTGAAACAATTCAACTTTTGTCAATGCAACCTGATGCATAAACTGATGCACCATTTCAGTTAAGCCCAAGACAATAATAAACACGAAGTATATGTGCTTGCAAGGCATGTAGGGACTTTTTCTTGCTTCCCTTTCTGTGAAATCAAGGCATGTGCAACGTGGAAACTCTGAAATCAAGACACTATATGTTAGCCCCTTAGACATTGACCTATTGTACGAACATGGAATACATGCACCTCATGTGGAATAATGATGTTCTCTCTCACCACCTCCCCATTTTCTGTAACTGCCTGTATCCTTTCGTTGAAATCTTTATTCAACTTACTTATCCATGAAACAAGCTTTCCATCACGATGAGAAGGGCGCACATGGCTAGGTGTATGGATCTGCTGTGCATAAGGAGGTCCCATCACACCAATAGAATCATCACTATTAAATACGAACCCTGCCCTTACAAGGGCACCCCTCTCATCTAGAGTCATTGATGTCCCACTTGCAACCTTCCATACACCTGGAGAGACCCCAGGAACACCTTGAATGGATTTATCCACATTCCATGTATGGGTGACAGAAGTATTACAAAACCATACAAACTGCTCTGTCACTCCATGAGAATGTTGCCTTCTTCCCTTAAAACAAGGGGCTGGCACACCATAACTTGCACTTCTACCAAGTGCATTGATTAGTGCCACATCGTCTCCGACTCTCTGCCAAGTAGCCAAAGCATGTGACAACGCTATGTGGTTCAGTTCTCCTGATCGCCCAATTGGCTTCATGAATATCTATCTCTCTACAAACCACGTCCTGTGATGGACTTTTAAAATCAATTTGTCTTCTTTTTCCTATCACTCTCCTTGTTGTCACTGTCATGTATTCTGGTCGATGACTATCATTTGCATGGACCGATGTTGAACATTTTGAACCCCTCTTTCTTCTTATGCTCACCGATTCTGTTATTGGCCTATTCATCTCAGGAGATTGTATCCCACCCTCTTCAATCACTATGTGTGATAAATCCACAAGCCTATTTCTGTCCCCTTTACCAGACCCACTACCATCAAGTATTCTTCGCCGGAGAGCATCCAAATTTGGTCCTGTACCCAAGTGTCTTCCATTCATAAAGGCATTGTAGTGGGCACTCTGAAGGACACTCATTGCAAGATCTGCTCCACAAGCATCATACAATGTTATGTGTTTTGCATATCCATTTGCTGCTCTCATGCTAGAATGTTTTGTCTCTGAAAGGTTCACTGTAGGAACAAATCCAGAGTGCTCTTCTTGCTGCAAGAACATTCCCCCCCACTGGTTGACTCTAATATCCCACCAAGCAAGCCACGTATGCAATGTTGGTAGCTCACCCTCCTTCACATGAATTGGGGACCAATACAAATTCAATGTTTGTTTGCATTGGTCTGCAGAAGTTGAAGTTGTTGCCTCTCTCCACTTCCGACATAGAAGTTTATGCTCCTCCTGAAATTGTGGCTTAATGCATCGTCTGGTGTGCTCAACCATGCTCATCTCCCAATGGAAAACACAAGTTCTTTCTCTACCATCCATCACATTTTCCGGTCCCCCATTGTAAACAGTGCGGACAGCCAGCCAATTTGCTCCTGCTCCATCTGCCATGAATCCACGGAATTCAAGTTTTTTAAAACCATTCTTCTCCATTGTATTGTTCAATAGCTCCCAAAATCGAACTTGAGCATGGTTATCCTCCACCTTGAATTCACATATTGCTATAGTTAATAGTTCCCTTATGAATGGGTCATACACATGAGCACCCATTGTTGACCATCCCCTCACTCGATGCACATGGTCAAAATGAACCCATTGTGATCCCAAGCTACCACCAGGCCGCATGCAATTCACTAGATCAACTCCTGATCCTGGACCAATGGTCGACATTTTGAAGATATGTGGTTGTTGTTCATCTTGCAATTGTTCAGGAAATAGGATACTTTGTAGGTATGGATATTTGCATCTCCTCTTTAAATCAAGTATTGAATCCATTCCACCATCCCCTCCTCTAGCCTCACTTCTTGCGCTCTGCACCACTCTCTGAAGCCTCCTTCTCTGGGTCATTGGTGTAATGGTTTCAAGCACTTCTTCGAACTTTTGATCATCTAGCGGCTCCACAACAACCCCATCCTTTGCTAGCATCATCTCCATCACAAGGTCTTGTGCCACAGACACCTCGATATTTTTGCAAGAGGAATTTCCATTCAACCTTGCACGCATTGAAATGAGATCATCTACTTGCATTTCCTTTGCTCGACTTCTACCTTTTTCAACTGGATGGTCATGGAAACCCACATGCACTGCGCATCTCGTTGTCTTCACTCGTTCATGGGGAAAGCAATAATATATAATAGCACTGCATAGGTAAACACACTCTGGTATTGCATCACAATGCTTGCACACAAGTGACCCCAAGGCTGGATCAATGGGACCAGGTAGAGGAGGTCTCCTAAGCTTTCCTTTCCATTGTGTATCATTTAAAACTCCCATTCGTTCAAGGAAAGGACAATCCAAATTACAACATCTCAAATAACCTGAACATCTACTCATTCTCACAACACCATTGAAGTAGTCTTGCGAACATGTGGAATATTTTGTCCAAACATGACCATCAGCATTCTGTTCCATTCCAGACATTGGTGAACCCTTAGGCATAGGTGGAAGTTCAAAGACAATATATCCATCATAAGTTAGAGGAAGCTCAGCAACCTTCTCCACTCGAACTGCAGATTTGAGCGCAACATGAAGAGAACTATTCAAAGGCATCCTCTCTATTAGTGAAACCACACTATTTAGTTCATGATTCATAAAGTCACCATGAGAACCTCTTTTATAGGGCATGTGAACTCTTAAGGTTGATTGTTGGCTACCACTAATCTTGAACCCTTTCTGACCATCCTCTAAGTTTACCATTGGAAGTACAATGGCAAGCTCATCTATTCCGATTTCTTGATGCAGCTCAATGTCCTCGTTCTCAATGTGAAAGTGTTCCTTAAGCTCCACCAATGAAACCTCCAGGAAAGGAGTGTCAAAACGAATGGTCAATGATTCGTGTTCTCCAAAGCGAATGAAAACTGAGAAAGGCATGATTCAAATGCTAGAGCCAAGATGTAGCACCAGACGACACCAACCAAAGAACAAGAGAAAAGCTATCTACACAAAGGGTCCGAAAGCAGGGAGGCAAAAGAAGAAATGGCATAGATGTGTTGGAGACCGAAGAGAATGGAGCAAAGAGATGTGTTGAAAGAGCCACTGAGAGGGATTATGGGAGAGAAGAGAAGAAGCAAGTTCGTCTCTGTAAGTGTCAAATGCAAATGGATGTCACTATTAGCATCCAAGGTGGTCGTTTAACTGCAAGTCTTTATTGAACAAGATGTGCTTATTTGTTTAGAATAATGGTAATCTTTGAACAAGATGCCTTCATGCATATAGTAACTTGAACGATGCCTCCATGCATTTCATTCAGTAAGGGTGTACATTTAATATAAATGAATAAAAAGACAAGTAACTTTCAAATTTATATAATTGAAAGACTAAAATATCAAGAAAAAAATTAAAGATTTATAATTACTATATTTTAATAGTAATAGTTAGAATGAGTAGTATCTTCAAATCCATATCTAAAATGAAAACTATCAAAACGTGTTAGTTTACTTCACATTTGCATGAACGAGCAATATTACTATTTCCATCATGAGTCATTACAAGGTGTTCTCCTCACATACCCATACCCACGTCTTCTCTGACCGTCTAATAATGACCAGGCCTGCAAAATCTGATAAAATCATTTCTCTAAAGGCTAGGCCTGCCATCGATTGAGCATTGGGCGGGGTGACAGGTCCATTGGAATTTGAGAGGAGTAAATGCTGATAAAAGAAGAGGAAGATCTCAAGAAGCACGCTCTAGCATCCACATTCTAGAGTCTAGTTGGTAGCTAACCGGTTGATAATGGAAACATAAACCCATAAGGCCACTCCACTCAATTGCTTTTCGAGGAGAGCCATTCCTTGTCTGACGTTAACTGACCTCACTTCTTGTCTGACGTTAACTGACCTCACTTCTCTCTCTCGCTCTCTTGATCTAAGTCTCTCTCTCTCGCTCGCTTGATCTAAGTCTCACTCTAGAGGTAGAAGAATCTAATAATTGCATTCAAGCGTGAGCGGTGGCATTCAAGCGCGAGAGACAATGGCATCGCAACTCGGAGAACCCATGGCTTTGCTTAAATATTCGTTTACTTGTGTTACTTAAATATTCGTTTACTTGTGTTACTTATAAGCATTGCGAAGTTACGATAGCATCGCATCGTGGAGCCAAGCATTGCGAAGTTTTGACATCGCATCGTGGAGCCAAGACCTTGAGAGCCTGCTGTTCTTGGATGTCGCCATCCCCGACTGTAATAAGTGCAGCAGCAGCCCTCCCTCACGGCCAACGAAAACAAGTGCTGCTCAGTGGTTGCTCTGTGAGCCGTTATGGCATCGATTTCCTGAGGACTTGCTCGGTCTTGTGCTCTGTCGATTGCCCCTTCGTTCTCTTGTCCGCGCTCGCACCCTGAACAAGGCCTGCAGGGCGAAACTACTCTCGGATCCTTCCTTCCTGCACGTCTTCAAGACTCTCCCCATCTCCCAACGCCTTTGGCTCATCGTGCACCACGACTCGTTGCCTTCGCCTTCTTCGGATGGCTTGTTTGCATTCGATCCTTGTGAAAATTGTTGGTCTCGGATCCCTTATGATTCTCTGCAACGTTGTACCCGGAGATTAGATTGGCCGCGGAGGAAGCAAAGGCAATAAACGTCAGGGTGGCGAACAATCATGCAGTTAACGAGCCAGAAGGAGTGACAGACATTTCTCCTGGAATAAACGTCAGGCCTTTCCCTCTCTCTCTTTGACTCTTCCGCCCCCTTCCCATCGATCCTACCACCCCTCCTCTTGCTTTCGGCACTCTCTCTCTCTTTTGGTAGCTTTAAAGTAACCCCCTCACTTCTCTCGTGGGAGCTACACAATCGCACTTTCGCGCCTACCACCTCCCTCGCAATTCAGCCGTGGTAAGAGCTACTACGACCTTGCAACCATCGTCGAGAGCATACAACCATCGTCGGCGAGAGCATACAGCAAAGCCCACCGAAGAGAGCGAGAGAGAGAGAGAGAGAGAGAGAGAGAGAGAGAGTGAGTGAGTTTTCTTCGTCAGCGCGGGGCAAAGCGAAAGAGTTTCTGTTTTCTTCATAACTTCACAGAAGACACTGGTAAAGCTCCAACAGTCGCCTCGTCCCAACAACATATTGTCGCAACTTTCCTCGCTTCTTCCCGCTTATCCCCAATTCCTGCCCAGCATCCAGGTCAGTTGCGACATCCCCTCAAATGCAAATCGATTGTGTCTGTTTCTCAAATTTCCGCCCACAATTAGGAGATCAGCGTTGAGCACTCCTTTGTTCCTGCCTTTGTCTCACCTTTTTTCATGGCCAGCGTTTCGCTCTATGATGATCTTTCGAAGATCGGCCGTTTAATCAATTTCTCATTGCAGGATGGCTTCTCTGTTTCATTGATAGGCAGGGGACAACTTTGCCACAGACGTGGATCTCGCAGCGTCCATTCCACCTCTTCCCCTCGCTCTGCCCCCACAATTATTAGCTGTGCAAAACACTCTCTCTCGCTCGCTTGATCCTTATCGTGCTAGAGATTCCATTCCTGCCCTCTCTTGGATGTAGTGGCAGTTGGACTGCCTGGGGCAGCAAAAAGGGCAGCGCGTTAACTGCCCCAGGCAGTCCAACTGCCACCACAGCATTTGAACTGTGGGAAGTGTGGGAAGGCATACACACCATAGCCTGGGGCAGCAAAAGAGGCAGCGCGTTAACGCGCTGCCTCTTTTGCTGCCCCAGGCTATGGGATGTACGCCTTTCTGTATAGTCTAATTAGTCTATATTTTGGCGTCGGATTTTATCTCCTCGGGCTCTTCACGACTTTTGCTTGCTCCATTTTGTTTCGTTACTCCATTTTGCTTGCGTTGCTCGGTGGTTGTTGCTTAGGACTCCATGGTGTTCACAGGTTTTTTGTTGACTTGGTTGTGTAGCAGCCCGAGGTATCATTTCATTTCATAGGACTTGCCGTCAAAAATTTGTGCCCATATTCTACAAACCATATATACGAGGCATGTATGTGGTTGCTAGAGTTACCCAGAGTCATGTAAGGGAGGGGAACTTGGATTGTGGAGGGCAGTAAAAGAGGCAGCGCGTTAACGCGCTGCCTCTTTTGTTGCCCCAGGCAGTCCAAGACCCTCTCCCATGTGAGGCATTCAAGTGATATTCAACTCTTGAACGGATGAAAGAAGTTTACAAAACAAATGAGCGAGTGCAAGTCCAATATTCAAGTGTAGAGATAAGAGGAAAATTTTTAAAAAACCTTGTAGACCATCGGCATCTAGGTAGCATTTCGAAGACAGTCCTATTTATGCTCTAGAATTGCATGAGAGACCAAAAGAGACAGCGCGTTAACGCGTTGCCTATTTTGGTCCCTCGGGCAGTCCAATAGTCCCCTCCTTGCATAGCGATCAAAAGACCATGTGACCTATCCCTCCAAGAGTCCAATAGCATTCCAAAGACCATAAGACCTGTATACCAAAGCATACTTGGAGACAAAAGATGAAATGGTCGAAGCAACCTCTTGTGAGTATTGATACATGGAGGATCGGGTAGAAAAGCCTTGCTGAAAAGCCTTCATGAAAGACAGCTTGAGATGCCAAAAAGAATAGCGCGTTAACGCGCTGTTCTTTTTCACTTCTCAAGGTGTCTTTTCATGAGGGTAAGGGGTAGGCATAGAAGTGCATATTTGCCACTGCAATTCCATATATCCAAGTGTATAGATACCACTGCAAGTTCATATACTATGTGCATTGGAGATGAAACTTTTTCTTGTAGGACACAAGTGGGTGAATGTTCCCTAAACTGGAAATCAATTGCATTGGTAGATACATGTATTTTTGTCTAGATATTTTAAATTATATTTATTCATAAGTGCGAGTTTACACACCTTTGCATTCATATATGTCAGCAGTTTGAGATATTTGTTTGAAGCTTTTTCCTTATGAGGTGTACACACTTCATAATCTGTTTGGGGCTTTGCCCTCGTGATATGTATTGCATATGTTTTCATAAACAAAACCTTTATCATATATATATGTAAAAAAGCTCTCATGTTTTTTTGAGCATATGGAAAGATTTGAGAAGACCTTTGAACCTGCCGTAGGTTATACTCTATCTATTGTTACATGTTGTTTCTTGTTTTTAGTTTTGGTTTTTATTGAAAAGGTTTTGAGAACTATGATTGGAAAAATGCCTTGTTTTTTGTCTTTTCAGGATGACAGGAAAAAAAGGCAGAAAAGTTCAAGTGGCACATTCTACAAAGGTGACAAGAGGAACAAAAGTAGATCACAATGTTGAATCATCAGTAGGTGGAACCGAAGAGCAAGAAAGTGTGGTGGGTCTAGAGGTTGAAGTATCATCAACTCAAAGAGATGAAGGTCCAAGAGTGGAGGAGGATGAGTTGGATGATAGTGAAGTTCAGGTGGAAGGAGGAGGTGATGTGATTGGCAAATGTAGGATGCTTGATTCAAACCAGTGTCCTCGCATTCCCTTGTGTAGGTTGATACCTTATGCAAGAGTGAGAGGACTTTGTGATGATGTATCTTCACTCAAAAGTACATTTCAAGTGGAGGGCTATCTCCCAGAGAAAGGGTCTTTCATTGTATCTGTCTGCAAGAGTGATGGAGGGGAGACAGTTGTGACAGATGATATGAGGAAGAGTTGGTCTCCCACCTGGAGAGAGGTGGATGAGGAGTTTGAGAAAGATGTGATGTCTAACACTGACTTTCATTTTATGTCGCAAAAGATGTTATTTGTTTGGGAGGGCAATCATAGGACCACTGCATGGATGAGTGTTATCAAGGAAATCTTTCCTACAAACAAGAAAAGACATGTACGAGTGGTATGCACAATAATTGACCCAAGGAAAATTAGTGAGATTGCTCTCTTGGCAGGGCTACAACGAATGAATTCGTAAGTACATGGACTCTTTGAATCTTCTCCACATTTGTGTTTTATGCTACTTTGCATTTATTGATTGGGTTGTGTACTTTAGTGTTTGTTTTCTAGCATGAATGAACATGCCATTATCAAACCCAGTCTAAGGGACATACTCATAAATGCACACAACATTTGTGAGTGTGACTCTATGGTGTTTATGAAAACATTGTCTTCGAGTGAGATCAAATCAATAGAGAATTGGAGGGCTCAAGAGAGTAAAGGGAAGAAGCCATGGTTTCCATTGACAAGAGGTTATCTGGCAAGGCTTGTCTTCCAGGTAGAATGTTGCATTTGTATTGATGCTTACTTCTTTATCACTCCTTTTCTTTCTCTAATTGGAACTTTTGTATGTAGGTTGAGTACAATACAGAGCTTAAAAAAGCAATGGACAAAATATCTACAAAGCTACCTTTAGATCAAAGGGGAGAGGCAGAAGGAAAGCAGCGTACCATAATTCAAAAGAGAATTGCTGATAGGATGGGAAAGGTGTGAATTGAATTTTCTATATTTTGTTGCATTTATTTTGAAGTTAAGTGACTGACATGTCATCTTTGGATAGGTGTTGAATTGTATAGATCCTGGTCTTGGAGAGGCTTGGTTGGAAAAGTTGTTTGCCTTGCGCTTTGATGGTGCGGACTCTTGCGTGACATTGGAGAAGCTCCAACTCATTGCAAAGTCTGATTTGAGATTAGAAAAAAAAAATATTTTCCTTTCTTTGTTAGAAGCCACTAAACCTATGCGAGATATGTACTTCATGCCTGTGGGCGACCTTGAGTATAGAGGGTGTGTTTCTTCTACCAATACAAATCATCTTTCATGGTGTTTGTTTGTTTCTTGCCAATAACATGACTCTTATTTTTTTATTATAAAATTGCATCAACTTTTACTGTTTAGGTGGATTAGTAGAGAGATATTTTTGGAGAAGGTGGAGAGACAGTCATTGAAAGTGCTTGAAGATTTGAGGGTGATCACAACAATGGGCATGCCTTTGGATACCCCTAAGGATTACACATTGCAGCAATACATGGAGGATATAAAACTGGAGGGGAGAAAACATATGTTTGTGGTGCTAAGATCAAAGGAAACAAAGATGGAGAGCAAGGGTGGAAAAAAAGGAGATGGACTATCTGAGTTAGACATGGCTGCCCATAGGGTGGTTTATAGGTATGTTGTCAATTCATTCGAAGGTTCATTTTTCATTTGTCTATTTTTGTGCTATTGATTCATGTAATTACACAATCATTGATGGTTGTTCCACTTGATTTCTTGACCCTTTGATGGTTTGGGACATCCAATTTTTTTGTGTTTCTTGGTTGATAGATATCTCTCCCACTTGGCAATAGAGAAAAGGATCTCTGACATTCCAAATTTGTGCAAGAGTTGGGTGGAGATTGGTCATGCTGCATGCATGTATCCACCTGGCATGCATCGTCTCTCTCAATGGGAATTAGCACATTGTCCCTGGTGGATAGATTTTCCTAAAGGACAAGTACTGGTGCGAGAAAGAGACTTGTACAATACTTATGCTTCACAAAAAGCCAATGAAGCAAGTAAGGACAAAGTGGAGGGAAGCTCAAGGAGAGATAAGAAAGAGAAAGAGAAACAAGAACATCCTACAGAAAAAGGTAAGGAAGATACAATATGATTGTTTGTTGATGTTGTCTTCAATTTGTTTTGACATTGCATTAATAAGTTTATGATTGTTCTCTTTCTAGATGAGGGACCATCTAGTCCTATGCGGCATGAAATGGATCACATAGAGAGTGCAGGTAAGGGTGTTATTGTGTTCTGCATATGTAGTTGTTCCTTTAACACTAGTTTTACCTGTAATTAATTTGCTTTTGCATATAGGTGGAGAATCAATCTCGGGACTTATGAAGCAATACGTGTTCCATCGATCACAGTCACCTGACATTTCCTTGGCCCGTGGCATCACACCTTTGTTTGCTTGTACAGTTGGAGATTACATTGCAATGGGCAAAGACTTTGCTGACTTTAAAAGAAATGATAAGTATGCTATTTTGCATGAGTTTTTTATTACAGTGGCTAGTCGAGATCAGGACTACAAGAGGATGGGTAAGAAGGTGAAGTGGGCTTCAGATTTTATATTGCTCGATTTTCCATCTGGCTATCCACTTGATGAGAGAGGATCCACTCCTACTTGGAATGTCTTGCTCGAGGACCATGTGCGGCATGGGCTTGCAGTTGCATCAGCTTCTTTGTCTGATAGTGGTTGGTTGGCATGCATATGTCCTTTGGCAGGTAAGGCACAATACCACAATTGACATTTCACATTTTTTGTTTCCATTCTACTAGTTTTAAATAAAATTAATTGCTTGTAGGACAATGTATTGGTTGGATGGAACGGTTTGCATATGTCCAGGGCTTGGAGGTTGTCAGACGTGTGATCATTCATGACAAGTTTCCATATGGATTTTGTAGAGAACATGATAAAAGTGTTAAGGTAAGCTACCATCCCATGCATTCTATGTTTGCATTCCATGATAAAAGTGTCTTTGACAAAT